>NW_023046421.1:81821-179936 GCF_011762505.2 Arvicanthis niloticus | reverse complement strand
TTCTCCTCTCTCTGGATGCCTTTCTGGTCTCTCCTCTTTTTGAAAGCCATTCTGTACTCTTCTCTCTGGATGCCCTTCTGGGCTCACCTCTGTCTGGATGCCCTTCTGTCTTCTCCTCTTTCTGGATGCACTTCTGTTCTCTCCTCTCTGTGGATACCCTTCTGTCCTCTCCTTTCTCTGGATACCCTTCTGTCTTCTCCTTTCTTTAGATTCCCTTATGTTCTCTCCTCTCTCTGGATTCCATTTTGTCCTCTCCTGTCTCTGAAACCCTTCTGTTCTCTCCTCTCTCTGAAAGCCCTTCTGTTCGCTTCTCTATCTTGATGATCTTCTGTCCTCTCATCTCTCTCCATGCCTTTCTGTTCTCTTCTCTCTCTGGATGATCACATGTTCTCTCATCACTCTGGATGCCCTTGTGTCCTCTCCTCTCTCTGCATGCCCTTCTGTCTTCTCTTCTTTATGGATGCCCTTCTTTTCTCTCCTCTCTTCAGATGCCCTTCTGTCTTCTACTTTCCATAGATGCCCTTCTGTACTCTCCTCTCTTTGGATGCCCTTCTGACCTCTTCTCTCTCTGGATGCCCTTCTTTTCTCTCCTCTCTCTAGATTCTCTTCTGTTCTCTCATCTCTCTGAATGCCCTTCTGTTCTCTCCTATCTGTCAATGACCTTCTGTTCTCTCATCTCTCTAATTGGCCTTGTGTCCTCTACTCTTTCTGGATGCTCTTCTATTCTCTCATCTCTCTTGATGCCCTTGTGTCCTCTCTTCTCTCTGGATGTCTTTCTGTCCTCTCTTCTCTCTGGGTTCCCTTCTCTCTTCTCTCTCTACAGGCCCTTCTGTCTTCGCCTCTCTCTGTATGCCCTTCTGTCTTCTCCTCTCTCTGGATGCCCTTCTGTCTTCTCCTCTCGCTCTATGCCCTTCTGTTCTCTTGACTCACCCAATGCCCTTCAGTCTTCTCCTCTCTCTGGATGCCCGACAATTTTCTCCTCTCTCTGGATACCCTTCTGTCTTCTCCTCTCTCTAGATGCCCTTCTGTTCTCTCCTCTCACTTGATGCCATTCTATCCTCTCCTCTCTCTCTGGATCCTGTTCTGTCTTCTTCTCTCTTCGGATGCCCTTCGGGCCTCTTCTCTCTCTGGATTTTTTCAGTCTTCTGCTCTCTCAGGATGGGCTGCTATTCTTTCCTCTATCTGAATGTCTCTCCTCTCTCTGGATGCCCATTTGTACTCTCCTCTATCTGGATACCCTTCTGTTCTTTCCTCTCTCTGGATGCCCTTCTATTCTCTTCTCCCTCTGTATGCCCTTTTGTTCTCTTCTCTCTCTGAATGCCCTTCTGTCCTCTCCTCTCTGGATGCCCTTCTGTCTTCTCCTTTCTCTGGATCCCTTTCTGTTCTTTCCCCTCTCTAGATTCTCTTCTGTCCTCTCTTCATAACTGATGCCCTTCGGTTCACTTCTCTATCTGGAAGATCTTCTGTTCTCTTATCTCTCTGGATATCCTTCTGTCTTCTCTTCTTTCTGGGTGCCCTTCTGTCTTCTCCTCTCTCTGCATGCCCTTCTGTCTTCTCCTCTCTCTGGATGCCCTCCTGTCCTCTCCTCTCTCTGGATGCCCTTCTGTCTCATCATCTCTCAGGATGCACTTTTGTTGTATCCTCTCTCTAGATTCTATTCTGTTCTCTCATCCCTCTGAATGCCCTTCTGTTCAATTCACTCTCTGGATGATCTTCTGTTCCCTCATCTCTGTGGATGCCATTCTGTTCTCTCCTCTCTCTGGAAGATCTTCTGTTTTCTAATTTCTCTTAATAACCTTGTGTCCTCTTCTCTCTCTGGATGCCCTTCTGTTCCCTTCTCTTTGTGGATTCCCTTCTTTCCTCTTTTCTCTCTGGATGCCCTTCTGTTTTCTCTTCTTTCTGGATGCCCTTCTGTTCTCCTCTCTCTCTGGATTCCCTTCTGTCCTCTCCTCTCTCTGTATTCCCTTATGTCTTCTTTTGTCTCTGGATGCCCTTCTGCTTTCTCCTCTCTCTGGATGCCTTTCTTTCCTCTCTAGTCTCTTGATACCCTTCTGTCTCTACTCTATCTGGATACCCTTCTATTTTCTCCTCTGTCTGGATCATCTGTCTTCTCTTCTATCTGGATGCACTTATGTTCTCTCCTCTCTCTGGATGCCCTTCTGTCTTCTCCCCTCTCTGCATGCCCTTCTATCCTCTCCTCTTTCTGGATGCCCTTCTGTTCTCTCCTCTTTTCGATGCCCATCTGTCCTCTTCTCTCTCTGGATTCCCTTCTGTCCTCTAATATCTCTCTTTGCCTTTCTGTTCTCTTCTCTCTATGGAGGATCATCTGTACTCACATATCTCTGGATGCCCTTTGGTTCTCTCCTCTCTCTAGATGATCTGTCTTCTTCTCTCTCTCGATGCACTTATTTTCTCTCCTCTCTATATATGCCCTTCTGTTCTCTTCTCTCTTGGATGCCCTTCTGTCCTCTTCTCTCTCTGGATTCCCTTCTGTCCTCTAATATCTCTCTTTGCCTTTCTGTACTCTTCTCTCTATGGAGGTTCTCCTGTACTCTCATTGCTCTGGTGCCCTTCTGTTCTCTCCTCTCTCTAGATGACATTGGGTCTTCTCCTCTCTCGATGCCCTTGTGTCTTCTCCGCTCTCTGGATGCCCTTCTTTCTTTTTGTCTCTATGGATGACCTTCTTTTGTCTCCTCTCTCTGGATGACCTACTTTTCTCTTCTCTATCCAGATGCCCTTCTGTCTTCTCCTCTCTCTGGATGCCCTTCTGTCTTTTTGTCTTTATGGATGACCTTCTTTTGTCTCCTCTCTCTGGATGACCTACTTTTCTCTTCTCTATCCAGATGCCCTTCTGTCTTCTCCTCTCTCTGGATGCCCTTCTGTTCTTTTCTCTCTCTGGATGCCCTTCTGTCCTCTCCTTTCTCTGGATACCCTTCTGTTGTCTCCTCTCTCTAGATTCTATTCTGTCCTCCCATCCCTCTGGATATCCTTCTGTTCCCTACTCTCTCTGGATGATCTTCTTTTCCCTCATCTCTGTGGATGCTGTGCTGTTCTCTCCTCTCTCTGGAAGATCTTTTGTTTTCTCATTTCTCTGAATAACCTTGTGTCCTCTCCTCTCTCTGGATGCCCTTCTGTTCTCTCCTCTCTCTGGATTCCCTTCTTTCCTCTTTTCTCTCTGGATGCCCTTCTGTCTTCTCTTCTCTCTGGATGCCCTTCTGTTCTCTCCTCTCTCCAGATTCAATTCTGTCCTCTCATTTCTCTGTATCCCCTTCTGTCTTCTCCTCTCTCTGGATGACCTTCTGTTGGCTCCTCTCTCTACATGCCCTTCTGTTCTATCCTCTCTCTGGAAGCACTTCTGTTCCCTCCTCCCTCTGGATGCCCTTCTGTCTTTTCATTTCCATGGATGACCTTCTTTTGTCTCCTCTCTCTGGGTGACCTTCTTTTCTCTCCTCTATCCAGATGCCCTTCTGTCTTCTCCTCTCTCTGGATGCCCTTCTGTCCTCTCCTCTCTCTGGATGCCCTTCTGTCTGATCATCTCTCAGGATGCCCTTCTGTTGCATCCTCTCTCTAGATTCTAGTCTGTCCTCTCATCCCTCTGGATACCCTTCTGTTCCCTTCACTCTCTGGATGATCTTCTGTTTGCTCATCTCTGTGGATGTTGTTCTGTTCTCTACTCTCTATGGAAGATCTTCTGTTCTCTCATATCTCTGGATGCCCTTGTGTCCTCTCGTCTCTCTGGATGCCCTTCTGTTCTCTCCTCTCTCTGGATGCTCTTCTTTCCTCTCTTGTCTCTGGATACCCTTCTGTCTCTACTCTCTCTGGATGCCCTTCTGTTCTCTCCTCTCTTCGGATGCCCTTCTGTACTCTCCTCCTTCTGTATGCCCTTCTGTCTTCTTCTCTCTCTGGATGCCCTTCTTTTCTCTTCTCTCTGGATGCCCTTCTCTAATCTTCTCACTCTGGATGATCTGTCTTCCCCTGTCTCTGGATGCACGTATGTTCTCTCCTCTTTTTGGATGCCCTTCTGTCTTCTCCCCACTCTGGATGCCCTTCTGTCCTCCCCTCTCTCTGGATGCCCTTCTGTTCTCTCCTCTCTTCAATGCCCTTCTGTCCTCTTCTCTCTCTGCATTTCCTTCTGTCCTCTAATATCCCTCTTTGCCTTTCTGTTCTCTTCTCTCTATGGAGGCTCCTTTGTACTCTCATATCTCTGGATGCCCTTCTGTTCTCTCCTCTCTCTTGATGATCTGTCATCTCCTCTCTTTCGATGCACTTAAGTTCTATCCTCTTTTTTGGATGCCCTTCTGTTCTCTCCTCCCTTGGATGCCCTTCTGTCATCTTCTCTCTCTGGATTCCCTTCTGTCCTCTAACATCTCTCTTTGCCTTTCTGTTCTCTTCTCTCTATGGAGGTTCTCCTGTACTCTCATTGCTCTGGTGCCCTTCTGTTCTCTCCTCTCTCTCGATGCCCTTGTGTCTTCTCCACTCTCTGAATGCTCTTCTATCTTTTTGTCCCTATGGATGACCTTCTTTTGTCTCCTCTCTCTTGATGTCCTTCTTTCCTCTCCTCTCTCTGGATGCCCTTCTGTCTCATCATCTCTCTAAATGCCCTTCTGTTGTCTCTTCTCTTTAGATTCTATTCTGTCCCCTCATCCCTCTGGATGCCCTTCTGTTCCCTTCTCTCTCTTAATGATCTTTTGTTCCCTCATCTCTGTGGATCCCGTGCTGTTCTCTCCTCTCCCTGGAAGATCTTCTGTTTGCTCATTACTCTGAATACCCTTGTGTCCTCTCCTCTCTCTGGATGCCCTTCTTTCCTCTCTTGTCTATGGATGCCCTTCTTTCTCTACTCTCTCTGGATGCCCTTCTGTTCTCTCCTCTCTCCAGATGCCCTTCTGTCCTCTCCTCTCACTCGATGCCCTTCTGTCTTCTCCTCTCTGTGGATGCCCTTCTGTTCTCTCCTCTGACTGCACGACCTGCTTTCTGCTCCTCTCTCTGGATGCTCTTCTGTTCTCTCCTCTGTCTGGATGTTCTTCTGTCCTCTCCTCTTTCTCGATGCCCTTCTGTCTTCTCCTCTCTATGGATGCCCTTCTGTTCTCTCCTCTGTCTGGATGACCTTCTATCTGCCCCTCTCTCTTGGCTTGCTTCTCTTCACTCCTCTCTCTGAATAATTTTCTGTTCTCTCCAGTCTCAGTATGCCCTTCTGCCCACTCTTTCTTCGGATGCCCTTCTGTTCTCTGGTCTTTCCAGATATCCTTCTGTCTTCTCCTCTCTCTGTATACCCTTCTGTTTTTTCTTCTCTCTGGATGACCTCCTGTTGTCTCTTCTCTCTGGATGACCTTCTGTTCTCTCTATCCCGATGCCCTTCTGTCTTCTCTTCTCTCTTGATGCCCTTCTTTTCATTCCTCTCTTTGTGTGCCCTTCTGTCCTCTCCTCTCTATGGATGCCCTTATTTTCTCTTCTCTCTGGATGCCCTTCTATAATCTCCTCTCTCTGGATGCATTCTGTCTTCTCCTCGCTCTGGATGCACTTCTGTTCGCTCCTATCTCTGGATGCCCTTCTGTCTTCTCCTCTCTCTGGATGCCCTTCTGTCCTCTCCTCTCTCTGGATGCCCTTCTGTACTCTGCTCTCTTGCATGCCATTCTGTCCTCTCCTCTCTTGCATGCCATTCTGTCCTCTTCTCTCTCTGGATTCCCTTCTCTCTTCCAATCTCTCTGGTTGCCATTCTGTTCTCTTCTCTCTATGGAGACTCTCCTGTACTCTCATCACTCTGGATGCCCTTCTGTTCTCTCCTCCCTCTGGATGCCCTTTTGTCTTCTCCTGTCTCTGGATTGTCTTTTGTTCTCTCCTCTCTCTGGATGCCCTTCTGTTCTATCCTCCCTCCAGATGCACTTCTGCCTTCTCTTCTCTCTCTCCATGCCCTTGTTTCTCCACTCTCTGGATGCTCTTCTGTTCTCTCCTCTCTATGGAGGCCCTTCTGTCCTCACCTATCTCTGGATGCCCTTGGGTCCACTCCTCTCTCTGGATGCACTTCTGTACTCTTCACACTCTGGATGCACTTCTGTTCTCTCCTCTCTCTGGATTATTTTTGTCTTTTCATATATCTCCTTGACCTTCTGTTCTCTTCTTTCTCTAGATTATCTTCTGTCCTCTCATCTCTCTGTATGCCCTTTTGTTCTCTTCTCTCTCTAGATGATCTTCTGTTCTCTCATCTCTCTGGATGCCATTGTGTCCTCTCCTCTCTCTGGATGCCTTTCTGTTGTCCCTTCTCTCTGGATGCCCTTCTGTTTTCTCTTACCTCTGTATGTCCTTCTGTCCTCTCTTCTCTTTGGATGCCATACTGTTCTCTCCTTTCTCTCAATGCTCTTTTGTTCTCCCCTCTCTGTGGATGCCCTTCTGTCCTCTCCTCTCTCTGGATGTCCTTCTGTTCTCTCCTCTTTCTGGATGTCCTTCGTCTCTCTCCTCTCTCTGTTTGCCCTTCTTTACTCTCCTCTCTTTGGATGCCCTTCTGTCTTTTTCTCTCTCTGGATGCCCTTCTCTTATCTCTTCTCTCTTGTTGCTCTTCTGTTCTCCCCTCTCTGTGGATGCCCTTCTATCCTTTCCTTTTTCTGGATGCCCTTCTGTTCTCTCCTTTCTCTGTATGCCCTCCTTTACTCTCCTCTCTATGGATGCCCTTCTGTCTTCTCCTCTCTCTGGGTGGCTTTCTGTACTCTCCTCTTTCGGGATGCCTTTCTTTCCTCTCTCCTTCTGGATGCCCTTCTGTATTATTCTCTTTCTGGATGCCCTTCTTCACACTCCTCTCTCTGTATGCCCTTCTGTCCTCTCCACTATCTGGATGCCCTTCTGTGCTCTCCTCTCTCTGGATGGCCTTCTGTTCTCTCCTCCCTCTAGAATCACTATTTGTCTTCTACTATTGCTGGATGACATTCTCCTCTCTCCTCTCTCTAGATGCCCTTCTGTCCTCTATTCTCTCTGGATGCCTCTCTCTTCTCTCATCTCTCGAGATGCCCTTCTGTGATCTTCTCTCTCTGGATGTCCTTCTGTCCTCTCCTCTCTCTGGATGTTCTTCTGTCTTCTCTGCTCTCTTGACGCCCTTCTGTTCTCCCCTCTCTGTGCATGTGTTTCTGTCTTCTCCTCTCTCGATGCACTTCTCTTCTCTTCTCTCTCTGGATGCCCTTCTGACATCTCCTCTCTCTGGATGGCTTTCTGTTCTCTCCACGCTCTGGATCCTTTTTGTCCTCTCCTTTCTCTGGATGCCTTTCTTCAGTCTCCTCTCTTTGGATGCCCTTCTTTTCTCACCTCTCTCTGGATACCCTTCTGTTCTCTCCTCTCTCTACATGCCCTTCTGTTCTCTCCTCTATCTAGATGCTCTTCTGTCTTCTCCTCTCTCTGTATGGCCATCTTTATTCATTTCTGTGCATGCCCTTCTGAGCTCTTCTATCTCTGGATGCCCTTCTTTTCCCTTTTCTCTCTGGAGGCCATTCTGTCAACTCTTCTCTCTGGAAGCCCTTCTGTCTTCTCCTATCTCTTCGTCTTGATGCCCTTCTTTTCTCTCTTCTCTCTGGAGGCCATTCTATCAACTCCTCTCTCTGGATGCCCTTCTGTCATCTCCTCCCTATGGATGCCCTTCTGTCCTCTCCTCTCTCTGGATGGCCTTCTGTCTTCTCCTCTCTTCTTATGCCCTTCTGTTTTCTCATCTCTTCGGCATCCTTTCTGTATTCTCCTCTCTCTGGATGTCCTTCTGGTCTCTCCTCTCTCTGGATGCTCTTCTGTTCTCTCCTCTCTCCAGGTGCCCTACTGGCTTCTCCTCTTTCAGGATGCCTTTCTGCTCTCTCATCTCTCTGGATTCCCATCTGTTCTCTCCTCTCTCTGGATTCCCTTCTGTCTTATCCTCTCACTTGATGCTCTTCTGTTCTCTCCTCTTTCTGGATTCCCTTCTGTCCTCTCCTCTCTCCGGATGCCCTTCTCTCTTCTATTATCTCTGCATGCCCTTCTGCTCTCTCCTTTCTCTGGATGCCCTTCTCTTCTCTCCTCGCTCTGGATTCCCTTCTGTCTTCTCCTCTCTATGGATGCCCTTCTGTTCTCTCCTCTCTCTAGTTGCCCTTGTGTTCTCTTCTCTATCTAGATGCCCTTCTGTCTTCTCCTCTTTCTGTATGGCCTTCTTTACTCTGTTCTCTGGATGCCCTTCTGAGCTCTTCTCTCTATGAATGCCCTTTTTTCTCTCTTCTCTCTGGAGGCCATTCTGTCAATTCCTCTCTCTGGAATCCCTTCTGACTTATCCTATCTCCCAATACCCTTCTGTCTCCTCCTATTTCTGGATACCCTTCTGGTCTCTATTCTCTCTACATGCCCTTCTGTCCTCTATCCTCTCTGGATGCCCTTATGTTCTCTCCTATCTCTGGATGTTCTTCTATCTTCTCAGCTCTCTGGATACAGTACTACTCTCTACTCTCCCTGGATGCACTTCTCTCTTCTCTGTCCTCTGGATGCCCTTCAGTTCTCCCCTCCTGTGGATGTGTTTCTGTCTTCTCCTCTTTCTAGACACCATTCTGTTCTCTCCTCTCTCTGGATACCCTTCTGACATCTCCTCTCCATGGATTCCCTTTGGTCTTCTCTTCTCTCTGGAAGGCTTTCTGTTATCTCCTCTCTCTGGATCCCTTCTGTCCTATCCTCTCTCCGGATGCCATTCTTCACACTCCTCTCTCTGGATGCCCGTCTGTTTTCTTCTTTCTCTGGATGCCCTGCTGTCCTCTCCTCTTTCTGGATGCCCTTCTGTTCTCTCCTCTCTCTAGATTCCCTTCTGTCCTATATTCTCTCTGGATGCCTCTCTGTACTCACATCTCTCTGGAATCCCTTCTGTGCTCTCCTCTCTCTGGATGCCCTTCTGTCTTCTCGGCTCTCTGGATGCCCTTCAGTTCTCAACTCTCTGTGGATGTGTTTCTGTCTTCTCCTCTCTCGATGTCCTTCTCTTCTCTCCTCTTTCTGGATGCCCTTCTGACCTCTCCTCTCCATGGATGCCCTTCTGTCTTCTCTCTCTTGATGGCTTTCTGTTCTCTCCTCTCTCTGGATCCCTTCTATTCCTCTCCTCTCTCTGGATACCCTTCTTCAGTCTCCTCTCCTAGATGCCATTTTTCCTCATCTCTCTCTGGATGCCCCTCTGTCCTCTCCTCTCTCTGGATGCCCTACTGTTCTCTCCTCTCTCTGCATTCCCTTTTTGTCTTCTCCCATCGCTGCATGCCCTTCTCTTCACTCCTCTCTCTAGATGCCCTTCTCTCTTTTATTCTCTCTTTATGCCGCTCTGTTCTCTCATCTCTCCGGATGCCCTTCTGTGCTCTCCTCTCTCTGGATGCCCTTCTGTCTTCTATTCTCTCTGGATGCCCTTCTGTTCTCCCCTCTCTGTGGATGTATTTCTGTCTTCTAATATCTCCATGCCCTTCTCTTCTCTCCTCTCTCTGGATGCCCTTCTGACATCTCCTCTCCATGGATGCCTTTCTGTCTTCTCCTCTCTCTGGATGGCTTTCTGTTCTCTCCTCGCTCTGGATCCCTTCTGTCTTATCCTCTCTGTGGATGCCCTTCTTCACTCTCCTCTCTTTAGATGCCCTTCTGTTCTCTCCTCTCTCTGTACTCCCTTTTTGTCTTCTCCTCTCGCTCAATGCCCTTCTCTTCTATCTTCTCTCTAGATTCCCTTCTGTCCTCTATTCTCTCTGGATTCCTCTCCTTCTCTCGTCTCTCTGGATGCCCTTCTGTGCTCTCCTCACTCTGGATGCCCTTCTCTCCTCTCCTCTCTCTGGATGCTCTTCTGTCTTCTCTGCGCTCTGGATGCCCTTCTGTTCTCCCTTCTCTGTGGATTTGTTTCTGTCTTCTCCACTCTCGATGCCCTTCTCTTCTCTCTCTGGATTCTCTTCTGACCTCTCCTCTCCATGGATGCCCTTCTGTCTTCTCCTCTCTCTGGACGGCTTTCTGTTCTCTCCTCTTTCTGGATTCCTTCAGTCCTCTCCTCTCTCTGGATGCCCTTCTTCAGTCTCCTCTCTCTACATGCCCTTCTTTCCTCACCTCTCTCTGGATGCCTTTCTGTCTTCTCCTTCCTCTGGATGCCAATGTGTTCTCTCTTCTCTCTGCATTCCCTTTTTGTCTTCCCCCCTCGCTGGATGCCCTTCTCTTTTATCTGGTCTCTAGATGCTCTTCTGTCCTGTATTCTACCTGGATTCCTCTCTGTTCTCTCATCTCTCTGGATGCCCTTCTGTTCTCTGCTCTCTCCGGATGCCCTTCTGTCTTCTCCTCTCTCAGGATGCCCTTATGATCTCTCCTCTCTCTGGATGCCCTTTTCCTCTCTCCTCTCTCCTCTCTCTTGATTCCTTCTGTCTTCTACTCTCTCTGGATGCCGTTTTATCCTCTCCTCTCTCTGGATGCCCTTCTGTCTTCCCCTCTCTCCAAATGCACTTCTGTCCTCTTCTTTGTCTCTGGATTCGCTATGTCTTACCCATCTCTGGATGCCCTTCTGTTCTCTCCTCTCTCTAGATGTCCTTTTGTTCTCTCTTCTCCCTAGATGCCCTTCTGTCTTCTCCTCTCTCTGTATGGCCTTCTTTACTCTTTTCTGTGGATGCCCTTCTGACCTCTCCTCTTTTGGATGCCCTTCTTTACTCTCTTCTCTCTTAAGGCCATTCTGTCAACTCTTCTCTCTTGAAGCCCTTACTCTCCCCCCTCTCTCAGGATGCTCATCTGTCTTCTCCTCTTTCTGGATACCTTTTTGTTCTCTACTCTCTCTACATGCCCCTCTGTCCTCTATTCTCTATGGATGCCCTTATGTTCTCTCCTATCTCTGGATGTTCTTCTGTCTTCTCCTCTCTCTGGATACCGTTCTATTCTCTACTCTCCCTGGATGCACTTCTGTCTTCTCTGTGCTCTGGATGCCCTTCAGTTCTCCCCTCCCTGTAGATGTGTTTCTGTCTTCTCCTCTCTCTAGATGCCCTTCTCTTCTCTCCTCTCTCTGGATGCCCGTCTGTCTCCTCCTCTCCCTGGATGCCTTTTGTTCTCTACTCTCTTGGGATTCCCTTCTTCCCTCTCCTCTCTCTGGATGCCCTTCTGTTGTCTCCTCCCTCTCAATTCCCTTCTGTCCTCTCCTCTCTCTGGATGGCCTTCTATCTTCTCCTCTCTTCTTATGCCCTTCTTTTTTCTCATCCATTCGGCTTCCAATCTGATTATACTCTTTCTGGATGCCCTTCTGCTCTCTTCTCTATCTGGATGATCTTCTGTTCTCTCCTCTCGCCGGATGTCGCACTGTCTTCTCCTCTCTCAGGATGCCCTTCTGTTCTCTCCTCTCCCTGGATGCCCTTCTGTTCTCTCCTCTCCCTGGATTCCCTTCTGTCTTCTGCTCTCTCTCTCTCTTGATGCCCTTCTGTTCTCTCCTCTTTCTGGATGCCCTTCTGTTCTCTCCTCTGTCCAAATGTCCTTCTATCTTCTCCTCTCTATGGATGCCCTTCTTCTCTCTCCTCTCTCTGGATGCCCTTCTCTTCTCTTCTCTCTCTAGATGCTTTTCTGTT
Source organism: Arvicanthis niloticus (assembly GCF_011762505.2). Lineage (NCBI taxonomy): Eukaryota > Metazoa > Chordata > Mammalia > Rodentia > Muridae > Arvicanthis > Arvicanthis niloticus. Next base: position 168,408 of record NW_023046421.1, on the reverse strand, counting down.
CTCTTCTCTATCTAGATGCCCTTCTGTCTTCTCCTCTTGCTGTATGGCCTTCTTTACTCTTTTCTCTGGATGCCCTTTTTTTCCCTCTTCTCTCTGGAGGCCATTCTGTCAACTCTTCTCTCTGGAAGCCCTTCTGTCTTCTCCTATCTCCAAATACCTTTCTGTCTCCTCCTATTTCTGGATATCCTTCGGGCCTCTAATCTCACTACATGCCCTTCTGTCCTCTATCCTCTCTGGATGCCCTTATGTTCTCTCCTATCTCTGGATGTTCTTCTGTCTTCTCCACTCTCTGGATACCGTTCTACTCTCTACTCTCCATGGATGCACTTCTGTCTTCTCTGCGCTCTGGATGCGCTTCAGTTCTCCCCACACTGTGGATGTGTTTCTGTCTTCTCCTCTCTCTAGATGCCCTTCTGTTCTCTCCTCTCTCTGGATGCCCTTCTGACATCTCTCCATGGATGCCCTTCTGTCTTCTCTTCTCTCTGGTTGGCTTTCTGTTCTCTCCTCTCTCTGGATCCCTTCTGTCCTCTCCTCTCTCTGGATGCCATTCTTCACACTCCTCTCTCTTGATGCCCTTCTGTTTTCTTTGCTCTCTGGATGCCCTTCTGTCCTCTCTTCTCTCTGAATGACCGTCTTTTCTCTCCTCTCTTTGGATTCCCTTCTGTCCTCTATTCTCTCTGGATGCCTCTCTGTTCTCACATCTCTCTGGAAGCCCTTCTGTGCTCTCCTCTTTCTGGATGCTCTTCTGTGCTCTCCTCTCTCTGGATGTTCTTCTGTCCTCTCCTCTCTCTCGATGCCCTTCTGCCTTCTCTTCTCTCTGGATGCCCTTCTGTTCTCCCCTCTCTGTGGATGTGTTTCTGTCTTCTCCTATCTCGATGCCCTTCTCTTCTCTCCTCTCTCTGGATGCCCTTCTGACATCTCATCTCCATGGATGCCCTTCTGTCTTCTCCTCTCTCTGGATGGCTTTCTGTTCTCTCCTCTCTCTGGATCCTTTCTATCCTGTCCTCTCTGTGGATGCCCTTCTTCACTCTCCTCTCTTTGGATGCCCTTCTTTCCTCACCTCTCTCTGGATGCCCTTCTGTCCTCTCCTATCACTGGTAGCCTTTCTATTCTCTGCTCTCTCTGGATGCCCTTCTGTTCTCACCTCTCTGGTTGCCCTTCTGTTCTCTCCTCTTTCTGGATGCCCTTCTGTTCTCTCCTCTCTCCAGATGTCCTTCTCTCTTCTCCTCTCTATGGATGCCCTTCTTCTCTCTCCTCTCTCTGGATGCCCTTCTGTTCTCTCCTCTTTCTGGATGCCTTTCTGTTCTCTCCTCTCTCCAGATGTCCTTCTCTCTTCTCCTCTCTATGGATGCCCTTCTTCTCTCTCCTCTCTCTGGATGCCCTTCTGCTCTCTCCTCTCTCTGGATTTCCTTCTGTCTTCTCTTCTCTCTGGATGCCGTTCTATCCTCTCCTCTCTTTGGATGCCCTTCTGTCTTCTCCTCTCTCCCAATGGCCCTTCTGTTCTCTTCTCTCCCTGGATTCGCTCTGTTTTCTCCTTCTCTAGATGCCCTTCTGTTCTCTCCTCTCTCTAGATACCCTTCTGTTCTCTCCTGTATCTAGATTCCCTTCTGTCTTCTCCTCTCTCTGTATGGCCTTCTTTATTCTTTTCTGTGGATGCCTTTCTGACCTCTCCTCATCTGGATGCCCTTCTTTTCTGTCTTCTCTCTGCAGGCCATTTTATCAACTCCTCTCTCTGGCATCCCTTCTGTCTTCTCCTATCTCCCAATGCCCTTCTGTCTTCTTCTCTTTCTGGATACCTTTCTGTTCTCTACTCTCTCTACATGCCCTTCTGTACTCTATTCTCTCTGGATGCCATTATGTTCTCTACTATCTCGGGATGTTCTTCTGTCTTCTCCATTCTCTGGATACTGTTCTATTCTCTACTCTCACTGGATTCACTTCTGTGTTCTCTGCGCTTTGGATGCCCTTCTGTTCTCCCCTTCCTGTAGATGTGTTTCTGTCTTCTCCTCTCTCTGGATGCCCTTCTGTTTTCTCCTCACTCTGGATGCCCTTCTGTCCTCTCTTCTCCATTGATGACCTTCTGTCTTCTCCTCACTCTGGATGGCTTTCTATTCTCTCCTCACTCTGGATCCCTTCCGTCCTCTCCTCTCTGTGGATGCCCTTCTTCACTCTCCTCTCTTTGGATGCCCTTCTGTTCTCTCCTCTCTTTGCATTCCCTTTTTGTCTTCTCTCCTCCCTGGATACCCTTCTCTTCTATCTGCTCGCTAGATACCCCCTGTCCTCTATTCTCTCTGGATTCCTCTCTATTCTCTCGTCTTTCTGGATGCCCTTCTGTTCTCTCCTCTCTCCGGATGCTTTTCTGTCTTCTCCTCTCTTTGGATGCCCCTCTGCTCTCTCCTCTCTCTGGATGCCCTTCTGTTCTCTCTTCTCTCTGGATTCCCTTCTCTCTTCTACTCTCTCTGGATGCTGTTCTATCCTCTCCTCTCTCTGGATGCCCTTCTGTCTTCTCCTCTCTCCAAATGCACTTCTGTTCTCTTCTCTCTCTGGATTCGCTCTGTCTTCCCCATCACTGGATGCCCTTCTGTTCTCTCCTCTCTGTAGATGACCTTCTGTTCTCTTCTCTATCTAGATGCCCTTCTGTCTTCTCCTCTTTCTGGATACCTTTTTGTTCTCTACTCTCTCTAGATGCCCCTCTGTCCTCTATACTCCCTGAATGCCCTTTTGTTCTCTCTTATCTCTGGATGTTCTTCTGTCTTCTCTTCTCTCTGGATACCGTTCTATTCTCTACTCTCCCTGGATGCACTTCTGTCTTCTCTGTGCTCTGGATGCCCTTCAGTTCTCCCCTCACTGTAGATTTGTTTCTGTCTTCTCCTCTCTCTGGATGCCCTTCTGTTCTCTCCTCTCTCTCTATGCCCTTCTGTCTCCTCCTCTCCCTGGATGCCTTTTGTTCTCTACTCTCTTGGGATTCCCTTCTTCCCTCTCCCCTCTCTGAATGCCCTTCTGTCAATTCCTCCCTCTCAATGCCCTTCTGCCTCTCCTCTCTCTGGATGTCCTTCTGTCTTCTCCTCCCTTCTTATGCCCTTCTGTTTTCTCATCCATTTGGCTTCCCTTCTGTTTATCCTCTTTCTGGATGCCCTTCTGCTCTCTTCTCTCTCTGGATGATCTTCTGTTCTCTCCTCTCGCCAGATGCCCTAATGTCTTCTCCTCTCTCAGGATGCTCTTCTGCTCTCTCCTCTCCCTGGATGCCCTTCTGTTCTCTCCTCTCTTCAGATGCTCTTCTCTCTTCTCCTCTCTATGGATGCCCTTCTTCTCTCTCCTCTCTCTGGATGCCCTTCTGCTCTCTCCCCTCTCTGGATTCCCTTCTGTCTTCTCCTCTCTCTGGATGCCCTTCTATTCTCTTCTCTCTCTAGATGCTTTTCTGTTCTCTTCTCTATCTAGATGCCCTTCTGTCTTCTCCTCTTGCTGTATGGCCTTCTTTACTCTTTTCTCTGGATGCCCTTCTGAGCTCTTCTCTCTCTGGATGCCCTTCTATTCCCTCTTCTCTCTGGAGGCCATTCTGTCAACTCCTCTCTCTGGAAGACCTTCTGTCTTCTCCTTTCTCCAAATACCGTTCTCTCTCCTCCTATTTCTGGATACCCTTCTGGTCTCTAATCTCTCTACATGCCCTTCTGTCCTATATCCTCTCTGGATGCCCTTATGTTCTCTCCTATCTCTGGATGTTCTTCTGCCTTCTCTTCTCTCTGTATACCTTTCCAATCTAAACTCTCCATAGATGCACTTCTGTCTTCTCTGCGCTCTGGATGCCCTTCAGTTCTCCCCTCACTGTGGATGTGTTTCTGTCTTCTCCTCTCTCTAGACGCCCTTCTGTTCTCTCCTCTCTCTGAATACCCTTCTGACATCTCCTCTCCATGGATGCCCTTCTGTCTCCTCTTCTCTCTGGTTGGCTTTCTGTTCTCTCCTCTCTCTGGATCCCTTCTGTCCTCTTTTCTCTCTGGATGCCATTCTTCACACTCCTCTCTCTGGATGCCCGTCTGTTTTCTTCTCTCTCTGGCTGCCCTTCTGTTTTCTTCTCTTTCTGGAATCCCTTCTGTGCTCTCCTCTCTCTGGATGCCCTTTTTTCTCTCCTCTCTCTGCATTCCCTTTTGTCTTCTCCCATCACTGGATGCCCTTCTCTTCACTCCTCTCTCTAGATGCCCTTCTGTCCTCGATTTTCTCTGGATGCTTCTCTGTTCTCTCATCTCTCCGGATGCCCTTCTGTGCTCTCGTCTCTCTGGATGCCCTTCTGTCCTCTCCTATCACTGGTTGCCTTTCTATTCTCTGCTCTCTCTGGATGCCCTTCTGTTCTCACCTCTCTGGATGCCCTTCTGTCTTCTCTGCTCTCTGGATGCCCTTCTGTTCTCCCCTCTCTGTGGATGTATTTCTGTCTTCTCCTCTCTCCATGCCCTTCTCTTCTCTCCTCTCTCTGGATGCCCTTCTGACATCTCCTCTCCATGTATGCCCTTCTGTCTTCTCCCCTCTCTGGATGGCTTTCTGTTCTCTCCTCTATCTGGATCCCTTCTTTCCTCTCCTCTCTGTGGATGCCCTTCTTTAATCTCCTCTCTTTGGATGCCCTTTTGTTCTCTCCTCGCTCTGTACTCCCTTTTTGTCTTCTCCTATCACTAGATGCCCTTCTCTTCTATCCTCTCTCTTGATGTCCTTCTGTCCTCTATTCTCTTTGGATACCTCTCTGTTCTCCTGTCTCTCTGGATGCCCTTCTGTGCTCTCCTCTCTCTAGATGCCATTCTGTTCTCTCCTTTATCTAGATGCCCTTCTGTCTTCTCCTCTTGCTGTATGGCCTTCTTTAGTCTTTTCTGTCTATGCCCCTCTGACCTCTCCTTGTCTGGATTCCCTTCTGTCCTCTCCTCTCTCTGGATGCCCTTCTTCAAACTCCTCTCTCTGGATGCCCTTCTGTCCTCTCCTCTATCAGGATGCCCTTCTGTCCTCTCCTCTCTCTGGATGGCCTACTGTTCTCTCCTCTCTCTGGAATCCCTTTTTGTCTTCTCCTATCGCTGGATGCCCTTCTCTTCTCTCCTCTTTCTAGATGCCCTTCTGTCCTCTATTCTCTCTGGATGCCTCTCTGTTCTCTCATCTCTCCGGATGCTCTTCTGTCGTCTCCTCTCTCTGGATGCCCTTCTGTCCTCTCCTCTCTCTGGATGTCCTTCTGTCTTCTCTTCTCTCTGGATGCCATTCTGTTCTCCCCTCTCTGTGCATGTGTTTTTGTCTTCTCCTCTCTCGATGCCCTTCTCTTCTCTCCTCTCTCTAGATGCCCTTCTGACAACTCCTCTCCATAAATGCCCTTCTGTCATCTCCTCCCTTTGGATGCCCTTCTGTCCTCTCCTCTCTCTGGATGGCCTTCTATCTTCTCCTCTCTTCTTATGCCCTTTTGTTTTCTCATATCTTTGGCTTCCATTCTGTATTCTCCTCTCTCTGGATGCTCTTCTGTTCTCAACTCTCTCCAGGTGTCCTTCTGTTTCTCCTCTTTCTGGATGCCCTTCTGCTCTCTTCTCTCTCTGGATGCCCTTCTGTTCTCTCCTCTCTCAGGATGCCCTACTGTCTTCTCCTCTCTCAGGATGCCCTTCTGCTCTCTCCTCTTTCTGGATGCCTTTCTGTCTTCTCCTCTCTCTTGATGCCCTTCTGTTCTCTCCTTTTTCTGGGTGCCCTTCTGTTCTCTCCTCTCTCCAGATGCCCTTCTCTCTTCTCTCTCTCGATGCCCTTCTGCTCTCTCCTCTCTCTGGATTCTTTTCTGTTTTCTTCTCTCTCTAGATGCCTTTCTGTTCTCTTCTCTATCTAGGTACACTTCTGTCTTCTCCTCTTCCTGTATGGCCTTCTTTACTCTTTTCACTGGATGCCCTTCTGAGCTCTTCTCTCTCTGGATACCCTTCTTTTCCCTCTTCTCTCTGGAGGCCATTCTGTCAACTCCTCTCTCTGGAAGACCTTCTGTCTTCTCCTATCTCAAAATACCCTTCTGTCTCCTCCTATTTCTGGATACCCTTCTGGTCTCTACTCTCTCTACATGCCCTTCTGTCATCTACCCTCTCTGGATGCCCTTATGTTCTCTCCTTTCTCTGGGTGTTCTTCTATCTTCTCTGCTCTCTGGATACCGTTCTACTTTCTACTCTCCCTGGATGCACTTCTGTCTTCTCTGAACTATGAATGCCCTTCAGTTCTACCCTCCCTGTGGATGTGTTTCTGTCTTCTCCTCTCTCTAGATGCCCTTCTGTTCTCTCCTCTCTCTGGATGCCCTTCTGACATCTCCTCTCCATGGATGCCCTTCTGTCTTCTCTTCTCTCTGGTTGGCTTTCTGTTCTCTCCTCTCACTGTATCCCTTCTGTCCTCTCCTCTCTTTGGATGCCCTTCTGTCCTCTCCTCTGTCTGAATGGCCTTCTGTTCCCTCGTCTCTCTGGAATCCCTTTTTGTCCTCTCCTCTTGCTGGATGTCCTCTCTTCTCTCCTCTCTCTAGATGCCCTTCTGTCCTCTATTCTGTCTGGATGCCTCTCTGTTCTCTCATCTCTCTGGATGCCCTTCTGTCATCTCCTCTCTCTGGATGTCCTTCTGTCTTCTCTGCTCCCTGGATGCCCTTCTGTTCTCCCCTCTCTGTGGATGTGTTTCTGTCTTCTCCTCTCTCGATGCCCTTCTTCACTCTCCTCTCTTTGGATGCCCTTCTGACATCTCCTCTCCATGGATGCCCTTCTGTCTTCTCCTCTCTCTGGATGGCTTTCTGTTCTCTCCTCGGTCTGGATCCTTTCTGTCCTCTCTTCTCTCTGGATGGCTTTCTGTTCTCTCCTCGCTCTGGATCCTTTCTGTCCTCTCCTCTCTCTGGATGCCCTTCTTCAGTCTCCTCTCTTTGGATGCCCTTCTTTCCTCACCTCTCTCTGGATGCCCTTCTGTTCTCTCCTCACTCTGAATTCCCTTCTGCCTTCTCCTCTCTCTGGATGCTGTTCTATCCTCTCCTCTATCTGGATGCCCTTCTGTCTTCTCCTATCTCCTGATGCCCTTCTGTCTTCTCCTCTTTCTGGATACCTTTCTGTTCTCTACTCTTCTACATGCCTTCTGTCCTTTATTCTCTCTGGATGCCCTTATGTTCTCTCCTATCTCTAGATGTTCTTCTGTCTTCTCCGCTCTCTGGATACTGTTCTATTCTCTACTCTTCTTGGATGCACTTCTGTCTTCTCTGCGCTCTGGATGCCGTTCTGTTCTCACAAACATGTAGATGTTTAGGAAGCCATGGTCAGAGGTTATATGTTTGCCATTCCAAGATGGCGGTGGCATCGTGTCCTCCACAAGTAAACAATTAACTGCGCAGCTGCAAAGGCAGAAAGCCCGCCAAAGTCACTGGCCAATCCCGAGGTGTAATATTGGGTAATGAGTGAACAGTCAATCAGAAGTGAACAGGACACTCTAGGGTTTATTTAAGCGGGGCCTCTTCCTGTCTTCAGCCCTTCCGAATCTTTCCCCATCTGTGACACAGAGTAAAGCCTCGTTTGTAGTAACTACCCGAACACTGTCTCTCGTGTCCTTTTTCATGGGCGAAGGGGACTCGAGATGCGCGAGCAACAACTGGAGCCGAAACCCTGGAGTTTCAAGGCAACGCAGAGGCCCCCAAGTTTTGGGGCGGGTTAAAAAACTACAGGATACGAGGTACACCTTTGGAAGATATGCCTGGGGTAGAAGCTTTCATTGCAATGCTTTTGCTTTTAGCTTATTTGCGTTGTGAGAAAGAGATCCACTCTAGCATACCAGAACCAGTGCGGGTTAGCCGGCATCAGGCCTGGAGATATAGAGTACTCAAAAGGAACAAGGCTACTGCAGAGTCCATTAAGCTTGAGGACCCTCCACCAAATGGCGGAGAGAGAATGGAGGTCAAAAGGACCATTTTGTACTTCATTAAGGAGCCTGACTCCATAGAACCGGGCAGCTCCATGGAGGAGAGCATAGAGGAGGAAGTAGCCACTTGTGCAAAGCATAACTGTGCTGAGATAAGACTAAGAAAGCAGGCTGCTCGCTCGGGCTCTAGGGTCCCCTGCCGTGCTTCTCGGCTCGGGCTGTGGGAACAGACGCTGCGATGGAGCCCGGGTCAGACCGGTTGCAGGGGCGCCTGCGCTCTGCTACCTGTGGCGGCTCGCAGCCCAGCAGAGCAAGATCAAGGTAGCTTGGCACGAAAGACAGGCAGAGGAGAGAGACAGTCTGCTCTGGGAAACGGCATACCGCCGGCAGATACACGGGGAGTGCCCCGTGAGCTTAGAGCAAGCAATGCCAGTGATAGAACAGATGATCTTTGAAAATGCCACAGCTGAATGCCATGCAGCCATCGTCCCTCGTAAGAACAAGAGGCTACAAGATTGGCTAAGGGCCTGCTGTGGCCCGGGAAGGGAAGTGGTTTGTGCTTATTCTACAGGTGAAAACAATTCAATTTGGGTCCCTACACGGCTGGTGCAGATTGTGAAGAATGAAGCTAGGTTGCAAGATTACAGCTCTGAGTCTCCTGATACTGAAGTTCCATTTGGCGATAAGTATACCACTGTGGGCCATAATCAGATCTTGAACTGTTCTCTTGCCAGTACATTCAAATGCTGAAGTACTGCCTATTGTTTTCAGCTATTGAGAGTTATTTGGTTGCCCTGGCCTCAGGCACAACTGCCGACAGCCTGGGTCATAAATGCTACAAGTTTTCCATTAGATTTTACACTTTATTTTGTGGCAGCAAAACTTTATAACATAAAGGTAATCCACTTGGTGTTGATTTGAGAGAAAATAGATTGCTTACATCGTTAAAGATTGGTTTTTTGATTTGCCTATGTTTATAGAGAAAAGATACAACACGTGTCTTTTAAGGCTTACAGTTTAAATTTAAGGTTTAAAGTTAAGGTCAAAATAGCACAGTTCAGGCGTAGCCAAGCCTCAGAGAGCAGGCCTGAGAGAGGTTAAGTACATTTTCATTTGAATTAAGAAAATGAAGACTGAACTACAGAAGCCCAGGTGTTAAGCATTCCTTTTGTTGTGAGTCTTCAGACTTGGTCCTAGAAATGTGCTTACTGGAATTCATCTTTTGTCCTCACTGTTTCTTGTGAGAGGAGGGGTAAACCTAAGACTCAAAGACTTTACAACAGTCTGTGGGCTAAAGGTTATGATTATGCTGCAGAAATTAAAATTATGCCTACTTCCCTCCATGAGTATAGCTGTGCCTGCTGATAGAGTATGGTTCAGGTTGTTTTAATTCCTTTATATTTAAAATTGTTAAAAATGAGATGCTTTGGATTCCTCTAATATATGTAACAATTATTAGAAGATAAAGTTGGCCTTTGTCCGATGTTCTCTTTGACTAGGGAAGATTGGTTATTAAATTAATCCAAAATAAAGTTCAAATTTAAGATTTATACAGCATAAGTTGCCTACTCCAGCTGCCATTTCAGTGAATGCTTATAGAATTTTGGAGATATCAAAGATGATTTTTACCATTCCTTTACATTTCTGGTAAAGTTGAAAGATTTACAGATAGTAAATTTATTCATAATTTTTAAGAGCCCATAAAGCAATATTTGTTAGAAATAATTGCTTCAGAAAATGGTTAATGTTTTACATTTTATATATAAAAATTTATACAAAAAATTAAGAGGTTAAATCTTTTAGTGTATATTATTCATTGTGTGATACTTTATTAGTGGATTTCTTTAAAGAATTTTTTTCTACAAGCCATTGTTCCAATATAACGAGCTTTAAAAATTTTTAGAGTACTTGTTACTCCAAAAAGGGATTCAAAGACAGTGTCTTTCAATATTTGAAACAATTTGGGCTAGAGAGAAGGCTAGACTTAATTTAAAAAATAAAGGCTGAATTCCCAGCAACCACATGGTTACTCACAACCATTTGTCGTGGGGATCTAACGCCATCTTCTGACTTGTGAGTGTACACACAAAAAGAAAATGGTTTACTTTTAATCTTGATTTGCTCTTAGTGATTTTTAAAAGTTGTTAAGAGATATTATTTGGCTAAAACCTCATCTTAAGCTTACCATAGGAGAATTTAAACACTGTTTGATGTTTTCAAAGGGATGCAAGTCCTAAATTAAATCATATGTGTATCTTCTTGAATTTACCCTGCTTCAACACAATTAAATTATGTGTTATAGCCACTGTTTAAAATGTTAAAAAGGGTGTATCTGCCTTTGTCTTGTAGAATGGTATATTTCATGAAGTACAAAATGTTTTGGCTACACGATTTAATATCTCTAGCCATTTGAATAACATTAAAATTAATAAGGTATTTAAGAATACATCTGCACCACCGGTGTTGGTGTGTGTAGACCCTCCATTTTTCTTTATGTTATCCAACTTTCAGAATAATTCTGATATCTTGGATTGTAAGAATGTTACATGCTTTTGGCACAATGCTGGAATGGATCACTAGACCTAGCAATGGTTAATCAAGTTACAGCAGCCACTGCTGTTAATCAAATCTCAGAAAAGACTTCTGAGACTTTGACCATTTTACAGAAAGTGGATGCATATCAGGCATCCTGTTGGTCAATCAGAGAGTTGATTTGCTCCAAGCCCATGTGGAGCAGCTCATGGATGTGGTTCAAATAAGCTGCGTGTCAGCAACCCCACATCCAGGTATTACACCTCTGAGATTTGTGAATGATACATTTATTCAAAGCCATAATCTTTCTGCTTATTTAAAAGGGAATTGGAATGGGGAGTTGGACCAGGTGCAACAGCAATTGCAGATCTGGATTTCGAGCCTTGATGGAACATGAGTGGAACCTGTTACCCCTGGAGATTTTACTTCTTGAATTTCTTCTGCCTTTTTCTTTCTTTCTCAAATGGGTGGGGATAGGCCTGCTTGGTGCTGCCCTATGTTGTGGATTAGTGTTCATGATGGTTGGTCTGTAAGCTCAGAGCCCAGCAAAAACTTGACAAAGCCGCTATTGCCCAAGCACTTGCAGCCTTGGAGCAAGGATCTCCTCCTGAAATTTGGCTATCTAGGCTAAGAAAGTAGCCAATGGCTGAGACCCTCAGTCGATGCACACCAAGGGTTCAGCCCATTGCACTGGGTCAATGAGAGGTCTAAGTCCAGCCAGCCCTTGCCTAAATAACTGTGGTACCTGAATAGTAGGTTGACAGCCCTTGCACTCCTGGGAGCTATACTCCATTGCACAGGAATGAGTGTCAATTCCTCTTTACAACCCCTTAGCCCTTGCACCCAGAGGACTTGTTTCCATTGCACCTGGAAGGGTAAGGAAGAATCTTCAGGATATAAGCTTTTGATCGCTTATTCCCCCAAGATGGAGTTTGCTTGATCGAGCTTGAGTTCGAATCTTGATTGGTACTGCGTTTAATAGGCAAAAGGCTGTTCCATATTAATAATTTAAACAGGGGGAGATGTAGGAAGCCGTGGTCAGCGGTTATACGTTTGCCATTCCAAGATGGCGCTGGCATCGTGTTCTCCACAAGTAAACAATTAACTGCGCAGCTGCAAAGGCAGAAAGCCCGCCAAAGTCACTGGCCAATCCCGAGCTGTAATATTGGGTAATGAGTGAACAGTCAATCAGAAGTGAACACATCACTCTAGGGTGTATTTAAGCAGGGACTCTTCCTGTCTTCAGCCCTTCCGCGTCTTTCCCCGTCTGTGATACAGAGTAAAGCCTCGTTTGTAGTAACTACCCGAATACTGTCTCTTGTGTCCATTTTCGCGGGCGAAGGGTACTCGAGAGGCGCGCGCAACATAGATGTGTTTCTGCTTCTCCTCTCTCTGGATGTCCTTCAGTTCTCTCCTCTCTCGGGATGCCCTTCTTACCTCTCCTCTCCATGGATGACCTTCTGTCTTCTCCTCTCTCTGGATACCCTCCTGTCTTCTCCTCTCTCTTGATGCCCTCTGTTCTCTCTTCTTTTTCAATGCCCTTCTGTTCTCTTCTCCCTCCAGATACCCTTCTGTCTTTTCCTCTCGCTGGATGCCCTTCTACTCTCTCCTCTCTCTGGAAGTCATTTTGTTCTCTCCTCTCTCCGGATGCCTTACTGTCTTCTCCTCTCTGTGGATGCCCTTCTGCACTCTCCTCTCTCTGGATGCCCTTCTGTTCTCTCCTCTGTCTGGATTCCCTTCTGTCTTCTCCTCTCTATTGATGCCCTTCTGTTTTCTCCTCTTTCTTGATGCCCTTCTGTTCTCTCCTCTCTTCGGATGCCCTTCTGTCTTCTCCTGTCTCCGGATGACCTTCTGCTCTCTCCACTCTCTGGTTGCCCTTCTTCCCACTCCTCTCTCTGGTTGCCCTTCTGTCTTCTCCTCTCCCTGGATACTCTTCTCTTCTCTCATCTCTCTGGATTCCCTTCTGTTTTTTCCTCTCTCTGGATGCCCTTCTTTTCTCTCCTCTCTCTGGATGCCCTTCTGTTCTCTCCACTCTCTGGATTCCCTTCTGTCTTCTCCTCTCTCTGGATGCCGTTCTATCCTCTCCTCTATCTGGTTGCCCTTCTGTCTTCTCCTCTATCCAAATTCCCTTCTGTTCTCTTCTCCCTCTGCATTCGGTCTGTCTTCTCCTTCTCTGGATGCCCTTCTGTTCTCTCATCTCTCTAGATGCCCTTCTGTTCTCTCCTCTATCTAGATGCCCTTCTGTCTTCTCCTCTCTCTGTATGTCCTTCTTTACTCTTTTCTGTGGATGCCCTTGTGACCTCTCCTCATCTGGATGCCCTTCTTTTCTCTTTTCTCTCTGGAAGCCATTCTGTCAACTCCTCTCTCTACAAGCCCTTCTGTCTTCTCCTATATCCCAATTCACTTCTGTCTTCGCCTCTTTCTGGATACCTTTCTATACTCTACTCTCTCTACATGTCCTTCTGTCCTCTATTCTCTCTTGGTGCCCTTATGTTCTCTCCTGTCTCTGGATGTTCTTCTGTCTTCTCCACTCTCTGGATACCATTCTATTCTCTACTCTTTCTGGATGCACTTCTGTCTTCTCTGCACTCTGGATGCCCTTCTGCTCTCCCCTCCCTGTATATGTGTTTCTGTCTTCTCCTCTCTCTGGATGCCCTTCTGTTCTCTCCTCTCTCTGGATCCCTTCTGCCCTCTCCTCTCTCTGGATGCCCTTCTTCACAATCCTCTCTCTGGATGCCCTTCTGTTCTCTCCTCTCTCTGGATCCCTTCTGCCCTCTCCTCTCTCTGGATGCCCTTCTTCACAATCCTCTCTCTGGATGCCCTTATATCCTCTCCTCTATCTGGATGCCCTTCTGTCCTCTCCTCCTTCTGGATGCCCTTCGGTTCTCTCCTATCTCTGGAATCCCTATTTTTCTTCTCTCACTGGATGCCCTTCTCTCCTCTCTCTAGATCCCCTTCTGTACTCTATTCTCTCTGGATGCCTCTCTGTTCTCTCATCTCTCAGGATGCCCTTCTGTGCTCTCCTGACACTGATTGCCCTTCTGTCCTCTCCTCTCTCTGGATACCCTTCTGTCTTCTCTGCTCTCTGGATGCCCTTCTGTTAACCCCTCTTTGTGGATGTGCTTTTGTCTTCTCCTCTCTCGATGACCTTCTCTTCTCTCCTCTCTCTGGATTCCCTTCTGACATCTCCTCTCCATGGATGCCCTTCTGTCTTCTCCTCTCTCTGGATGGCTTTCTGTTCTCTCCTCTCTCTGTATCCCTTCTGTCCTCTCCTCTCTCTGGATGCCCTTCTTTAGCCACCTCTCTCTGGATGCCCTTCTGTTCTCACCTCTCTCTGGATTCCCTTTTTGTCTTCTCCTCTCACTGGATGCCCTTCTCTTATGTCCTCTCTCTAGATGCCCTTCGGTACTCTATTCTCTCTGGATTCCTTTCTGTTCTCTCATCTCTCTGGATGCCCTTCTATGCTCTGCTCTCTCTAGATGCCCTTCTGTCCTCTCCTCTCTCTGGATGCCCTTCGGTCTTCTCTGCTCTCTGGATGCCCTTCTGTTCTCCCCTCTCTGTGGATGTGTTTCTGTCTTCTCCTCTCATAATGCCCTTCTCTTCTCTCCTCTCTCTGACCGCACTTCCGACCTTTCCTCTCCATCGATGAACTTCTGTCTTCTCCTCTCTCTGGATGGCTTTCTGTTCTCTCTTCTCTCTGGATCCCTTCTGTCCTCTCCTCTCTCTGGATGCCCTTCTTTCCTCACCTCCCTCTGGCTGCCTTTCTGTCCTCTCCGTTCTCTGGATGCCCTTCTTTTCTCTCCTCTCTCTGCATTCCCTTTTTGTCTTTTCCCCTCCCTGGATGCTTTTCTCTTCTATCCTCTCTCTAGATGCCCTTCTTTCCTCTATTCTCTCTGGATTCCTCTCTGTTCTCTCCTATCTCTGGATGCTCTTTTCTTCTCTCCTCTCTCTGGATGCCCTTCCGTCTTCTCCTCCCTCTGGATGCCCTTCTCTCCTCTCCTCTCTCTCTGGATGGCCTTCTGTCTTCTCCTCTCTTCTTATGCCCTTCTGTTTTCTCATCTCTCTGGCTTTCCTCTGTATTCTCCTCTCTCTGGATGTCCTTCTGGTCTTTCCTCTCTCTGGATGCCCTTCTATTCTCTCCTCTCTCTGGATGCCATTCTGTCTTCTCCTTTCTCTGGATTTCCTCCTGTCTTTTCCTCTCTCTTGATGCCTTCTGTTCTCTCCTCTTTCTGGATGCCCTTGTGTTCTATCCTCTCTCCGGATACCCTTCTGTCTTCTCCTCTCCCTGGATGCCCTTCTGCTCTCTCCTCTCTCTGGATGAACTTTGGTTCTTTCCTCTCTCCGCTTGCCCTACTGTCTTCTCCTCTCTATGGATGCCCTTCTGCTCTCTCCTCTCTCTGGATGCCCTTCTGTTCTTTCCTCTGTCTGGATTCCCTTCTGCCTTCTCCTCTCTATTGATGCCCTTCCGTTCTCTCCTCTTTCTGGATGCCCTTCTGTTCTCTCCTCTCTCCAGACACCCTTCTGTCTTCTCTCTCTGGATGACCTTCTGCTCTCTCCACTCTCTGGTTGCCCTTTTTCCCACTTCTCTCTCTGGATGCCCTTCTGTCTTCTCCTCTCCCTGGATGCTCTTCTCTTCTCTCATCTCTCTGGATTCCCTATTTTTCTTCTCCTCTCTCTGGATGCCATTCTGCTCTCTCCTCTCTCTGGATGCCCTTCTGTTCTCTCCTCTCCCTGGATTTCCTTCTGTCTTCTCCTCTCTCTGGATGCCGTTCTATCCTCTCCTCTCTCTGGATGCCCTTCTGTCTTCTCCTCTCTCCAAATGCCCTTCTGTTTTCTTCTCTCTCTGGATTCGCTCTGTCTTCTCCTTCTCTGGATGTCCTTCTGTTCTCTCCTCTCTCTAGATGCCCTTCTGTTCTCTCCTCTATCTAGATGCCTTTCTGTCTTCTCCTCTCTCTGTATGGCCTTCTTTACTCTTTTCTGTGGATGCCCTTCTGACCTCTCCTCTCTCTGGATGCCCTTTTTCTCTTCTTTCTGGAGGCCATTCTGTCACCTCCTCTCTCTGGAAGCCCTTCTGTCTTCTCCTATATCCTGAAGCACTTCTGTCTTCTCCTCTTTCTGGATACCTTTCTGTTCTCTATTCTCTCTACATGCCCTTCTGTCTTCTATTATCTCTGGATGCCCTTATGATTTCTCCTATCTCTGGATGTTCTTCTGTCTTCTCTGCTCTCTGGATACCGTTCTATTCTCTACTCTCCCTGGATGTACTTCTGTCTTCTCTGTGGTCTGGATGCCCTTCTGTTCTCCCCTCCCTGTAGATGTTTTTCTGTCTTCTCCTCTCTCTGGATGCCCTTCTGTTCTCTCCTCTCTCTGGATCCCTTCTGCCCTCTCCTCTCTCTGGATGCCCTTCTTCACAATCCTCTCTCTGGATGCCCTTATATCCTTTCCTCTATCTGGATGCCCTTCTGTCCTCTCCTCCTTCTGTTCTCTCCTATCTCTGGATTCCCTATTTTCTTCTCCTCTCACTTGATGCCCTTCTCTCCTCTCTCTAGATCCCCTTCTGTACTCTATTCTCTCTGGATGCCTCTCTGTTCTCTCATCTCTCAGGATGCCCTTCTGTTCTCCCCTCTCTGTGGATGTGTTTTTGTCTTCTCCTCTCTCGATGCCCTTCTCTTCTCTCCTCTCTCTGGATGTCCTTCTGACATCTCTCCATGGATGCCCTTCTGTCTTCTCCTCTCTCTGGATGGCTTTCTGGTCTCTCCTCTCTCTGGATCTTTTCTGTCCTCTCCTCTCTCTGAATGCCCTTCTTTCCTCACCTCTCTCTGGATGCCCTTCTGTTCTCCCCTCTCTCTGGATTCCCTTTTTGTCTTCTCCTCTCGCTGGATGCCCTTCTCTTCTGTCCTTTCTCTAGATACCCTTCTGTCCTCTATTCTCTCTAGATGCCTCTCTGTTCTCTAATCTCTCTGGATGCCCTTCTGTGCTCTCCTCTCTCTGGATACTTTCTGATTTTTCGTCTCTTCGCATGACCTTCTGTTCTCTTCTCTCTTTGGATACATTTCTGTCTTCTTGTTCTCCGAATTCCCTTCTGTTCTCTCCTCCTTCTAGATGCGCTTCTGTTCTCTCCTCTCTCCGGATTCCCTTGTGTCCTCTCTTCTCTCTGGAAGCCCTTGTGTCATTTCTTGTCGCTATATGTCCTTCTGTTCCCTCCTCTCTCCTGATGCCCTTCTGTTCTCTCCTCTCTATGTAGACCCTTCTGTCCTCTCCTCTCTCTGGATGCCCTTCGGTCTTCTCCTTTCTCTGGATGCCCTTCTGTTCTCTCCTCTTGCTGGATGGCCTTCTGTCCTCTAATCTCTCTGGATAGCCTTCTGTCCTCTTCTCTCTCTGGATTCCCTTCTTTCCTCTTTTCTCTCTGGATGCCCTTCTGTCTTGTCCTCTCTATGGATGCCCTTATGTTCTCTCCTCTGTCTGGATTACCTTCTTTCTGCAACTTTCTCTTGATGTGCTTCTCTTCTCTCCCCTTTTTGGATGATTTTCTGTTCTCTCCAGTCTCAGGATGCCCTCTGCTCGCCTTTTCTCCGGATGCCCTTCTGTTCTCTCCTCTCTCCAGATATCCTTCTGTCCTATACTCTCTCTGTATGCCCTTCTGTTTTTTCTCTCTGGATGACCTTCTGTTGTCTTTTCTCTCTGGATGACCTTCTGTTCTCTCCTCTATCCTGATTCCCTTCTGTCTTCTCTTCTCTCTTGATGCCCTTCTCTTCATTCCTCTCTCTGGATGCCCTTCTGTCCTCTCCTCTCTCTGGATGCCCTTCTGTCCTCTTCTCTCTCTGGATGCCCTTCTGTTTTCACCTCTCTATGGATGCCTTACTGCCTTCTCCTCTCTCTACATGCTGTTCTGTTCTCTCATCCCTCAGGATGCCCTTCTGTACCCTTCTCTCGCTGGATGATCTTCTGTTCGCTCATCTCTGTGGATGATTTTCTGTTTCTCCAGGCTCAGGATGCCCTTCTGCCCGCCGTTTCTCTGGATGCCCTTCTGTTCTCTCCTCTATCCCGATGCCTTCTGTCTTCTCTTCTCTCTTGATGCCCTTCTCTTCATTCCTCTCTCTGGATGCCCTTCTGTCCTCTCCTCTCTCTGTATGCCCTTCTGTTGTCTCTTCTCTATGTATGCCCTTCTGTTGTCTCTTCTCTCTGGATGACCTTCTGTTGTCTCTTCTCTCTGGATGACCTTCTGTTGTCTCTTCACTCTGGATGACCATCTGTTCTCTCCTCTTTCCCGATGCCCTTCTGTCTTCTATTCTCTCTTGATGCCCTTCTCTTCATTCCTCTCTCTGGATGCCCTTCTGTGTTCTCCTTTCTCTGGATGCCCTTCTGTTATCACCTCTCTATGGATGCACTTTTGTCTTCTCCTGTCTCTACAGGCTGTTCTGTTCTCTCATCCCTAAGGATGCCCTTTTGTACCCTTCTCTCTCTGGATGATCTTCTGTTCGCTCATCTCTGTGGATGTGCTTCTGTTCTCTCCTCTCTCTGGATGCCCTTCAGTCTTTTCATCCCTATGTATGACCTTCTTTTGTCTCCTCTCTCTGGATGCCCTTCTGTCCTCTCCTTTCTTGGATGCCATTCTGTCCTCTTCTCTTTCTGGATTCCCTTCTGTCCTCTCAACTCTCTGGTTGCCTTACTGTTCTCTTCTCTCTATGGAGGCTCTCCTGTACTCTCATCTCTCTGGATGCCCTTCCGTTCTCTCTTCTTTCTAGATGCCTTTCTGTAATCCCCTCTCTCTGGATGCATTCTGTCTTCTCCTCTCTCTGGATGCACTTCTGTACGCTTCTATCTCTGGATGCCCTTCTGTCTTCTCCTCTCTCTGGAGGCCATTCTGTTCTCTCTTCTCTCTGGGTTCCCTTCTGTCCTCTATTCTCTCTGTTTGTCTTTCTGTTCTCTTCTCTCTATGAAGGCTTTCCTGTACTCTCATCTCTCTGGATGCCCTTCTGTTCTCTCCTCTCTCTGGATGCCCTTCTGTTCTATCCACCCTCCAGATGCACTTCTGTATTCTCTTCTCTCTGGATGCCCTTCTGTTTTCTCCACTCTCTGGATGCTTTTCTTTCCTCTCTTGTCTCTAGATGCCCTTCTGTCTCTACTCTCTCTGGATGCCCTTCTGTTCTCTTCTTTCTCTGGATGCCCTTCTGTCCTCTCCTCAGTCTGTATGCCCTTCTGTCTTCTTCTCTGTCTGGATGCCCTTCATTTCTCTTCTCTCTGGATGTCCTTCTGTAATCTCCTCTCTCTGGATGATCTGTCTTCTCCTCTCTCTGGATGCACTTATGTCCTCTCCTCTCTCTGAATGCCTTTCTGTCTTCACCCTTCTCTGGATGCACTTCTGTCCTCTCCTCTCTATGGATGATCTTCTGTTCTCTCCTCTCTTCGATACCCTTCTGTCCTCTTCTCTCTCTGGATTCCCTTCTGTCCTCTAATATCTCCTTTGCCTTTCTGTTCTCTTCTCTCTGTGGAGGCTCTCCTGTACTCTCATATCTCTGGATGCCCTTCTGTTCTCTCCTCTTTCGGGATGATCTGTCTTCTCCTCTCTCTTGATGCACTTATGTTCTTTCCTCTCTCTGGATGCTTTTCTGTCTTCTCCCCTCTCATGATGCCCTTCTGTCCTCTCCTCTCTCTGGATTCCCTTCTGTACTCTAATATCTCTCTTTGCCTTTCTGTTCTCTTCTCTCTACAGAGGCTCTCCTGTATTCTCATCACTCTGCTGCTCTTCTGTTCTCTCCTCTCTCTAGATGACATTGTGTCTTCTCCTCTCTCCATGCCCATGTGTCTTCTCTGCTCTCTGGATGCCCTTCTGTCTTTTCATCTCTATGGATGACCTTCTTTTGTCTCCTCTCTCTGGATGACGTCTTTTCTCTCCTCTATCTAGATGCCCTTCTGTCTGCTCCTCTCTCTGGATGCCCTTCTGTTATTTCCTCTCTCTGGATGCCCTTCTGTCTCATCATCTCTCGGGATGCTGTTTTGTTGTCTCCTCTCTCTAGATTCTATTCTGCCGTCTCATTCCTCTGGATGCCCTTCCGTTCCCTTCTCTCTCTGGATGATTTTCTGTTCTCTCATCTCTATGGATGCCGGTCTGTTCTCTCATGTCTCTGGAAGATCTTCTGTTTGCTCATTTCTCTGAATACCCTTGTTTCCTCTCCTCTCTCTGGATGCCCTTCTGTTCTCTAATCTCTCTGGATGCCCTTCTTTCCTCCCTTGTCTCTGGATGCCCTTCTGTCTCTAGTCTCTCTGGATGCCCTTCGGTTCTCTCCTCTCTTTGATGGCCTTCTGTCCTCTTCTCTCTCTGGATTCCCTTCTGTCCTCTAACATCTCTCTTTGCCTTTCTGTTCTCTTCTCTCTATGGAGGCTCTCCTGTACTCTCATATCTCTGGATGCCCTTCTCTTCTCTCCTCTCTCTGGATGATCTGTCTTCTCCTCTCTCTCAATGCACTTATGTTCTCTCCTCTCTCTGGATGATTTTCTGTTATCTCCAGTCTCAGGATGCCCTTCTGTCTGCCCTTTCTCCAGATGCCCTTTTGCTCTCTCCTCTCTCCAGATATCCTTCTGTCCTCTCCTCTCTCTGTATGCCCTTCTGTTTTTTTCTTTTCTCTGGATGATCTTCTGTTGTCTCTTCTCTCTGGATGACCTTATATTGTTTCTTCTCTCTGGATGACCATCTGTTCTCTCCTCTACCCTCTGTATCCCTCTATCTATCTGTTTTCTCCTCTGTCTGTATGGCCTTCTGTACTATATTGTGTGGATGCCCTTCTTTGATTTCCTCTCTCTGGATGCCCTTCTGTCTTCTCCTATCTCCAGATGCCCTTCTGTCTTCTCCTCTTTCTGGATGCCCTTCTGTATTCTCCTCTTTGGATGCCCTTCTGTTCTCTCCTCTCTCTGGATGCCCTTCTGTTCTCTCCTCTCTCCAGATGGCCTACTGTCTTCTGCTCTCTCAGGATGTCCTTCTATTCTCTCCACTCTCTGGATGCCCTTCTGTTGTCTCTTCTGTCTGGATTCTCTTATGTCTTCTCCTCTTTCTCAATGTCTTGATGACCTTCTGTTCTCTACTCTTTCTGGATGCCCTTCTGTTCTCTCATCTCTCCAGATGCCCTTCTGTCTTCTCCTCTCTCTCTCTCAATGCCATTCTGGTCTGCACTTCTGTTCTCTCTGTCTTCTCTTGACTCTGGATGCCCTTCTCTCTTCTTCTCTCTCTGGATGCACTTCTGTTTTCACTTCTCTATGAATGCCCTTCTGTATTCTCCTCTCTCTGGATGCCCTTCTGTTCTCTCCTCTCACTCGATGCCCTTATGTATTCTCCTTTCTTGGAATGCCCTTCTGTCTTCTCCGCACTCTGGATACCGTTCTATTCTCTACTCTCTCTGGATGCCTTTTGGTCTTCTCTGCTCTCTGGATGTCGATCTGTTCTCTCCTCTCTCTGGCTGACCTTCTGTCCTCTTGTCTCTGGATGGCTTTCTGTTCTCTCCGCTCTCTGGATCCCTTGTGTCCTCTCCTCTCTTGGATGCCCTTCTGTCCTCTTTTCTCGCTGGATTCCCTTCTGTCCTCTAATCTTTCTGGTTGCCTTTTTCTTCTCTTCTCTCTATGGAGGCTCTCCTGACCTCTCATCACTCTGGATGTCCTTCTGTTCTCTCTTCTCTCTGGATGCCTTTCTGTCCCCTTATCTCTCTGGATGTCCTTCTGTCTTCTCCTCTCTCTGGATGACCTTCTGATCTCTTCTCTCCAGATGCTCTTCTGTCTTCTCTTAACTCAGGATGCACTTTGCTCTTCTCTATCTGGATACACTTCTGTTTTCACATCTCTCTGGATGCCCTTCTGTGTTCTCCTCTCTCTGGATGCCCTTCTGTTCGCTCCTATCACTGGATGCCTTTCTGTATTCTCCTTTCTCTGGATGACCTTCTGTCTTCTCTGCTCTCTGGATACCGCTATATTCTCTACTTTCTCTGGATGCCCTTCTTTTTTCTCTGCTCTCTGGATGTCTGTCTGTTCTCTCCTCTCTCTGGATGACCTTCAGTCTTCTGATCTCTCTGGATGGGCTTCTGTTCTCTCCTCTATTTGGATTCTCTCCTGTTCTCTCATCTCTCTGGATACCATTCTGATCTCTCTTCTTTTGGGATGTCCTTTTGTCCTCTCCTCTCTCTGTATGCCCTTATGTCTTCTTTTTTCTTTGGATGCTCTTCTGTTCTCTCCTCTCTCTGGATTCCCTTTTCTCCTATCCTCTCTCCGGATACCCTTATGTTCTCTCTTGTGTCCTCTTCTCTATCTGGATGATCTTCTGTTCTCTCTTCTCTCTGGAGGCCCTTCTGTCCTCTCCTCTCTCTGGATTCCCTTCTGTCCTCTCATCTCTCTCGTTGCTCTTCTGTTCTCTTCTCACTATAGATGTTCTCCTGGTCTCTCCTCTCTTTGGATGCCCTTCCATCTTCTCCTCTATCTGGATGCCCTTCTGTTCTCTCATCTCTCTGGAGGCCCTTATATACTCTCTTCTCTCTAGATGCCCTTCTGTTATATCCTCTCTTGGGATGCCCTTATGTCTTCTCCTGTCTCCGAATGTTCTCTGTCCTATCCTCTCTCTGGATGCCCTTCTGTTATCTCCTCTCTTTGGATGCCCTTCAGTTCTCTTTTATCTCCAGAAGTCCTTCTGTCCTCTCCTCTCTCTGGATGCACTTCTATTCTCTCCTTTCTCTGGATTCTCTTCCGCCCTCTCATATTTCTGGTTGCCCTTCTGTTCTCATCTCTCTATGGATGCTCTCCTGTTCTCTCATCTTTCTGAATGCCCTTCTGTTCCCTTCTCTCTCTGTATACCCTTTGTCTTCTCCCCTCTATGGATGCTCTTCTGTTCTCTTCTCTCTCTGAATGATCTTCTGTTTCCTTCACTCACTAGATGCCCTTGTGTTCTATCCTCTTCTGGATGTTTTTCTGTCTTCTCTCTTTGGATGCCCTTCTGTTCTCTCCTCTGACTGCATGACCTTCTTTCTGCTCCTCTCTCTGGATGCTCTTCTGTTCTCTCCTCTCTCTAGATGATTTTCTGTTCTCTCCAGTCTCAGGATGTCCTTCTGTCCTCCCTCTCTCCAGAGACCCTTCTGTTCTCTCCTCTCTCCAGATATCCTTCTGTCCTCTCCTCTCTCTGTATGCCCTTCTGTCTTTTCATCTCTCTGAATGAGCTTCTGTTGTCTCTTCTATCTGGATGACCTTCTTTTCTCTCCTCTATCTGGATGCCCTTCTGTCTTCTCCTCTCTCTGGATGCCCTTCTGTTTTTTTCTCTCTCTGGATCCCCTTCTGTCCTCTCCTCTCTCTGGATGCTCTTCTGTCTTTCCTCTCCTTGTATGCCCTTCTGTTCTCTCCTCTATCTGGATGCCTTTCTGTCCTCTCCTCCATCTGGATGCCCTTCTGTCTTCTCTCTTTGGATGTCCTTCTTTTCTCTTCTCTCTGGATGCCCTTCTGTAATCTCCTATCTATGGATGCGTTTTGTCTTCTCCTCTCTCTGGATGCACTTATTTTCTCTCCTCTCTCTGGATGCCCTACTGTCTTCTCCCCTATCTGGATGCCCTTCTGTCCTCTCCTCTCTCTGGATACCCTTCTGTTCTCTCCTCTCTTGGATGCCTTTCTGTCCTCTTTTCTCTCTGGATTTCCTTCTGTCTTCTAATATCTCTCTTTGCCTTTCTGTTCTCCTATCTCTATGGATGCTCTCCTGTACTCTCATCTCTCTGTATGCCTTTCTGTCATCTCTGCTCTCTGGATGCCCTTCTGACCTCTCTTTTCTCTTGGATGCACTTCTGCCCTCTTCTCTCTTGGATGCCTCTGTCTTCTTCTGTCTCTGGATTCCCTACTGTCCTCTAATCTTTCTGGTTGGTTTTTCTTCTCTTCACTCTATGGAGGCTCTCCTGACATCTCATAGCTCTGGTTGCCCTTCTGTGCTCTCTTCTCTCTGGATGTCCTTCTGTCTTCTCCTCTCTCTGGATGACCTTCTGAGCTCTCCTCTCTCCGGATGCTCTTCTGTCTTCTCTTAACTCTGGATTCCCTTCTCTCTTCTCCTCTCTCTGGATGCACTTCTGTTTTCACCTCTCTATAGATGCCCTTCTATATTCTCCTCTCTCTGGATGCCCTTCTGTTCTCTCCTCTCACTCGATGCCCTTCTGTCGTCTCCATTCTCTGGATGCCCTTCTGTCTTCTCTGCTCTCTGAATACCGTTCTATGCTCTACTCTCTCTGGTTGACCTTCTGTCTTCTCTGCTCTCTGGATGTCCGTCTGTTCTCTCCTGTCTCTGGATGACATTCTGTCCTCTCGTCTCAGGATGGCTTTCTGTTCTCTCCGCTCTCTTTATCCCTTCTGTACTCTCCTCTCTCTGGATGCCCTTCTGTCCTCTCCTCTCTCTGGATGCCCTTCTGTCCTCTCCTCTCTCTGGATGCCCTTCTGTCCTCTCCTCTCTCTGGATGCCCTACTGTTCTCTCCTCTGTATGGATTCCCTTTTTGTCTTCTCCTCTCTCTGGATACGCTTCTCTTCTCTCCTCTCTCAGGATGCCCTTGTGTCCTTTATTCTCTCTGGCTATCCTTCAGTTCTCTCATCTCTCTGGATTCCCTTTTGTGCTCTCCTTTCTCTGGATGACCTTCTGTCTTCTCCTCTCTCCCTATGCCCTTCTATTCTCTCGACTCTCTCAATGCCCTTCAGTCTTCTCCTCTCTCTTGATGCCCTACATTTCTCTCTTCACTCTGGATACCCTTCTGTCTTCTCCTCTCTCTATATCCCTTCTGTTCTCTCCTCTTACTGGACGCCATTCTGTCCTCTCCTCTCTCTGGTTGCCCTTCTGTCTTCTCCTCTCTCCGGATGCCCTTCGGTCCTCTACTCTCTCTGGATGTCCTTCAGTCTTCTACTCTCACTGGATGGGTTTCTGTTCTCTCCTCTTTTTGAATTCTCTCAAGTTCTCTCATCTCTTTGGATACCATTCTGTTCTCTCTTCTTTTGAGATGTCCTTCTGTCCTCTCCTCTCTCTGTATGCCCTTCTGCCTTCTTTTTTCTTTGGATGCCTTCTGTTGTCTTTTCTCTCTGGAAGCCCTTTTCTCCTATCATCTCTCCGGATACCCTTCTGTTGTATCCTCTCTCTGTATGCCTTTCTGTTCTCTCCTCTATCTGGATGCCCTTCTGTCCTCTTCTCTATCTGGATGTCCTTCTGTCCTCTCTACTCTCTGGATACCCTTTTGTATTCTCCTCTCTCTGGATGACCTTCTGTTATCTTCTCTCTCTGGATGATCTTCTGTTCTCTCATCTCTCTGGAGGCCCTTCTGTCCTCTCCTCTCTCTGAATTTCCTTCTGTCCTCTCATCTCTCTCATTGAACTTCTGTTCTATTCTCACTATAGATGCTATCCTGTACTCTCCTCTCTTTGGATGCCCTTCAGTCTTCTCTTATCTCTGGATGCCCTTCTGTTCTCTCATCTCTCTTGAGGCCCTTATTTACTCTCTTATCTCTGGATGCCCTTCTGTAATATCCTCTCTCTGGATACCCTTATGTCTTCTCCTGTCTCCAGATGTTCTCTGTCCTATCATCTCTCTGGATGCCCTTCTGTTCTCTCCTCTCTCTAGATGCCCTTCTGTCTTCTCCACGCTCTGGATGCCCTTCTGTTCTCTTTTCTCTCTGGAGGCCCTTCTGTCCTCTCCTCTCTATGGATTCCCTTCTGTCCTCTCATCTCTCTCATTGCCCTTCTGTTCTCTTCTCACTATGGATGCTCTCCTGTACTCTCCTCTCTCCAGATGCCCTTCTTTCTTCTCCTCTCTCTGGATGCCCTTCTTATCTATTCTCTCTTTGGATGCCCTTCAGTCTTCTCTCTGTGGATGCCCTTCTATTTTCTCATCTCTCTGGAGGCCCTTATTTACTCTCTTCTCTCCGGATGCCCTTCTGTCATATCCTCTCTCGGATGCCCTTATGTCTTCTCCTGTCTCCGGATGTTCTCTGTCCTATCCTCTCTCTGGATGCCCTTCTGTTCTCTCCTATCTCCGGATGTCCTTCTGTTCTCTCCTCTCTCTGGATGCCCTTCTATTCTCTCCTATCTCCGGATGTCCTTCTGTCCTCTCTCTCTGGATGCCCTTCTATTCTCTCCTCTCTCTGGATTCCCTTCTGCCCTCTCATATCTCTGGTTGTCCTTCTGTTCTCTTCTCTCAACGGATGCTCTCCTGTTCTCTCATCTTTCTGAATGCCCTTCTGTTCTCTCCTCTCTCTGTATGTCCTCTGTCTTCTCCCCTCTATGGATGCTCTTCTGTTGTCTTCTATCTCTGGATGATCTTCTGTTTCCTCCACTCTCTAGATTCCCTTGTGTTCTATCCTCCTCTGGATGTTTTTCTGTCTTTTCTTCTCTATATATGCCGTTCGGTCCTCTCCTTTTATTCCATGCCCTTCTGTCTTTTCCTCTCTTTGGATGCCCTTCGGTTCTCTCATCTGACTGCATGACCTTCTTTCTGCTCCTCTCTCTGAATTCTCTTCTGTTCTTTCGTCTCTCTGGATGATTTTCTATTCTCTTCATTCTCAGGATGCCCTTCTGTCCTCCCTCTCTCCGGATGCCCTTTTGTTCTCTCCTCTCTCCTGATTCCCTTCTGTCCTCTCCTCTCTCTGTATGCCCTTCTGTCTTCTCCTCTCTCTAGATGTACTTCCCTTCTCTCCTCTCTCTGGATGCCCTTCTGCTCTCTCCTCTAAAAGGATGCCCTTCTGTCTTCTCCTCTCTCTGGATACCCTTCTGTTCTCTACTCTCTCTAGATTCTCTTCTGTCCTCTCATTACTCTGGATGTCCATCTGTTGATTTCTCTCTCTGGATGATCTGTTCTCTCATCTCTCTGGATGCACTTCTGTGCTCTTCTATCTGTGCATGATCTTCTGTTCTCTCATCTCTCTAATTGCCGTTGTGTCCTCTCAACTCTCTGGTTGCTCTTCTGTTCATTTGTCTCTCGGGATGCCCTTGTGTCATCTCCTCTCTCTGGATGCCCTTCTATCCTTCCTCTCTCTCTGGATGCCCTTCTGTCCTCTCCTCTCTCTGGATGCCCTTCTGTCCTCTCCTCTCTCTGGATGTCCTTCTTTCTCTCCTCTGTTTGGATGCAGTCTTGTCCTCTCCTCTCTCTGGATGCCCTTCTGTTTTCTCCTCTCTCAGGATGCCCTTCCATTTCCTCCACTCTCCGGATGCCTTTCTGTTCTATCATCTCTCTGGATGTTTTTCTGTATTCTCCTCTCTCTGTATTCCCTTCTATCCTTTCCTCTCACTCGATGGACTTCTGTCTTCTCCTCTCTGTGGATGCCCTTCTGTTCTCTCTTCTGTCTGAATGACCTCCGTTCTTCTCCTATCTTTGGATGTGCAGCTCTTCTCTCCTCTGAATGGATGATTTTCTGTTCTCTCCAGTCTCAGTATGCCCTTATTTACTCCCTGTCTCCGGATGCCCTTCTGTCCTCTCCAGTCTCTGTATTCCCTTCTGGCTGCTCCTCTCTTTGGATGACTTTCTGTTGTCTTCTCTTTCTTGATGCCCTTCTGTGCTCTCCTCTATATGGCTGCCCTTCTGTCATTTCCTCTCTCTGAATGTCCTTCTGTCTTCTCCTCTCTCTGGAGGCCATTCTGTCAGCTCCACTCTCTGGATGTCTTCTCTTCTCTCTGGATGCCCTTCTGTTCTCTCATCTCTCTGGATGATCTCATTTACTCTCTTGTATCTTAATGCAATTCTGTCTGCTCCTATCTCTGGATGTCCTTCTGTTCTCTCCTCTTTCTGGATTCTCTCCTGTACTCTCCTCTCCTTGATGGGCTTCTATTCTCTCCTCTCTCTGGATGCCCTTCTGTATTCTCCACTCTCTGGATGGCCTTTTATTCTCTCCTCTCTATGGAGGCCCTTCTGTCCTCTCCTCTTTCTGGATGGCCTTCGGTCTTCTCCTTTCTCTGGATGCCCCTTTGTCTTCTCTTCTCTCTCTCTGCATTTCTGTTCTCTACTCTCTCTTTATGCCATTCTGTACTCTCCTCTCTCTGGATCCCTTGTGTCTTCTCCTCTCTCTGGATGCCCTTCTATATCCTCCTCTCTCTGGATGCCCTTCTGTCTTCTTCTCTCGGTGGATGCCCTTCTGTTCTATTCTCTGTCTGGATGACCTTTTTTCTTCTCATCTATCTGGATGCCCAACTCCTCTCTCCTCTGTCCTGATGATTTTTTATTCTCTCCAGTCTCAGGATGCCCTTCTGTCCTCCCCCTCTCTTGATGCCCTTCTGTTCTCTCCTCTCTCCGGATTCCCTTCTGTCCTCTCCTCTCTCTGTATGCCCTTCTGTCTTCTCCTCCATCTGGATGACCTTCTGTTGTCTCCTCTCTCTGGATGCCCTTCTCTTCTCTCCTCTATCCGGATGCCCTTCCGTCTTCTCCTCTCTATGGATGCTCTTCTGTCTTCTATTCTCTCTACATGCCCTTCTCTTTTCTCCTTTCTCTAGATTCCCTTCTTTCCTCTCATCTCTGGGGATGCCCTTGTGTCCTCTCCTCTCTCTGCATGCCCTTCTGTCTTCACCTCTCTCTGGATGGCCTTCAGTTCTCTCCTCTCTTTGGATGCCCTATTGTCCTCTCCTCTCTCTGGATGCCCTTCTGTTTTCTCCTCTCTCCAGATGCCCTTCCATTTCCTCCTCTCTCCGAATGTGTTTCTGTTCTATCATCTCTCTGGATGTTTTCCTGTTTTCTCCTCTCTTCCAATGTTCTTCTGTTCTCTCCTCTCTGTGGATTCCCTTCTGTATTCTCCTCTCTCTGGATGCCCTTCTGTCATCTCCTCTCACTGGATGTCCTTCTGTTGTCTCCTTTCTATTGATGCCCTTCTGTCATATCTTCTCTCTGGATGCCCTTCTATACTCTCCTGTCTCCAGATTCCCTTCTGTCCTCTCCTATCTCTGTATTCCCTTCTGTCTTCTCCTCTCCATGTTTGAACTTCTTTTGGCTCCTCTCTCTACATGCCCTTCTGTTCTCTCCTCTCTCTGGAATCACTTCTGTTCTCTCCTCTCTCTGGATGCCCTTTTGTCTTTTCGTCTCTATGGATGACCTTCTTTGTCTCCTCTCTCTGGATGACCTTCTTTTCTCTCCTCTATCCAGATGCCCTTTTATCTTCTCCTCTCTCTGGATGCCCTTCTGTTCTTTCCTTTCTCTGGATGCCCTTCTGTCTCATCATCTCTCTGCATGCCCTTCTGTTGGCTCCTCTCTCTAGATTCTATTCTGTCCTCACATCTCTCTGGATGCCCTTCTGTTCCCTTCTCTCTCTGGATGATCTTCTGTTCCCTCATCTGTGGATACCGTTCTGTTCTCTTCTCTCTCTGGAAGATCTTCTGTTCTCTCATCTCTCTGGATGCCCTTTTGTCCTCTCATCTCTCTGGATGCCCTTCTGTCTCTACTCTCTCTGGATGCCCTTCTGTTCTCTCCTCTCTCTGGATGCCCTTCTGTCCTCTCCTCTGTCTGGATGCCCTTCTGTCTTCTTCTCCCTCTGGATGACCTTCATTTCTCTTCTCTCTGGATGCCCTTCTGTAATATCCTCCCTCTGGATGATCTATCTTCTCCTCTCTCTGGATGCACTTATGTTCTCTCCTCTTTCTGGATGCCCTTCTGTCTTCTCCCCTCTCTGGATGCCTTTCTGTCCTCTCCTCTCTCTGGATGCCCTTCTGTTCTCTACTCTCTGCATGCACTTCTGTCCTCTTCTCTCTCTGGATTTTCTTCTGTCCTCTAATCTCTCTGGTTACCTTTCTGTTCTCTTCTATCTATGGAGGCTCTCCTGTAGTCTCATCGCTCTCTTGCCCTTCTATTCTCTCCTCTCTCTTGATGACCTTCTGTCTTCTCCTCTCTCGATGCCCTTCTGTCTTCTCCACTCTCTGGATGCCCTTCTGTATTCCCCTCTTTCTGGATGCTCGTCTGTTTTCTCCTCTCTCTGGATGCCCTTCTGTTCTATCCTCTATCCAGATGCACAACTGTCCTCTCCTCTCTCTGGATGCCCTTCTGTTTTCTACACTCTCTGGATGCCCTTCTGTATTATCCTCTCTATGTAGGCCTGTCTGTAATCTCCTCTCTCTGGATGCCCTTCAGTATTCTCACTTCTCTGGATGCCCTTCTATTCTCTCCTCTCTCTGGATGCCCTCTGTCTTCTTCCCTCTATGGTTGCCTTTCTGTACTCCCCTCTGACTGCATGACCTTCTTTCTGCTCCTCTCTCTGGATGTGCTGCTCTTTTCCTCTCTCTCTGGATGATTTTCTGTTCTCTCCATTCTCAGGATGCCCTTCTGTCCACCCTTTTTCCGGATGCCCTTCTGTTCTCTCCTCTCTCCGGATATCCTTCTGTCCTTTCGTTTCTCTGTATATTCTTCTGCCTTTTCTTCTCTCTGGATAACCTTCTGTTGTTTCTTCTCTCTGGATGACCTTCTGTTCTCTCCTCTATCCGGATGTCCTTCTGTCTTCTCCTCTCTCTTGATGCCCTTCTGTTCATTCCTCTCTCTGGATGCCCTTCTGTCCTCTCCTCTTTCTGGATGCCCTTCTGTTCTCTCCTCTCTCTGGATGCCCTCTGTCTTCTCCCCTCTATGGTTGCCCTTCTGTTCTCTTCTCTCTCTGGCTGATCTTCTGTTTCCTCCACTCTCTGGATGCCCTTCTTTTGTATCCTCTTCTGGATGTTTTTCTGTCTTCTTCTCTCTCTGTATGCCGTTCTGTCCTCTCATCTCACTTGATGCCCTTCTGTCTTCTCCTTTCTGTGGATGCCCTTCTGTTCTCTCCTCTGACTTCATGACCTTCTTTCTGCTCCTCTCTCTGGATGCTCTTCTGTTCTCTCCTCTGTCTGGATGCCCTTCTGTTTTCTCCTCTGTCTGGATGACCTTCTTTCTGCTCCTCTCTCTTGTTGTGCTTCTCTTCTATTCTCTCTCTGGATGATTTTCTGTTCTCTCCAGTTTCAGGATGCCCTTCTGTCCACCATTTCTACAGATGCCCTTATGTTCTCTCCTCTCTCCAGATATCCTTCTGTCCTCTCCTCTCTCTGTTTATTCTTCTGTCTTTTCTTCTCTCTGGATGACCTTCTGTTGTCTCTTCTCTCTGGATGACCTTCTGTTCTCTCCTCTGTCCGGATGCCTTTCTGTCTTCTCCTCTCTCTTGATGCCCTTCTGTTCATTCCTGTCTCTGGATGCCGTCCTGTCCTCTCTTCTCTCCGGATGCTCTTCTGTTTTCACCTTTCTATGGATGCACTTCTGTCTTCTCCTCTCTCTACATGCCCTTCTGTTCTCTCATCCCTCAGGATGCCCTTCTGTACCCTTTTCTCTCTGGATGATCTTCTGTTCGCTCATCTCTGTGGATGCCCTTCTGTTCTCTCCTCTCTCTGGATGCCCTTCTGTCTTTTCGACTCTATGGATGACCTGCTTTTGTCTACTCTTTCTGGATGACCTTCTTTTCTCTCCTCTATCCAGATGCCTTTCTGTCTTCTCTTTCTGGATGCCCTTCTGTTCTTGCCTCTCTCTCTGGAGGCCCTTCTGTCCTCTCCTCTATATGGATGCCCTTGTGTCTCATCATCTCTCTGGATGCCCTTCTGTTGTCTCCTCTCTCTAGATTCTATATTCTGTCTTCTAAACCCTCAAAATGCCCTTCTGTTCTGTTCTCTCTCTGGCTGATCTTCTGTTCCCTCATATTTGTGGATGCCCTTCTGTTCTCTTCTCTCTCTGGAAGATCTTCTGTTCTCTCATCTCTCTGGATGCTCTTGTGTCCTCTCCTCACTCTGGATGCCCTTCTGTTCTCTCCTCTCTCTGGATGCCCTTCTGTCCTCTACTCTCTCTGGATGCCCTTCTGTCCTCTCCTCTCTCTGGATGCCCTTCTGTCCTCTACTCTCTCTGGATTTCCTTTTTGTCTTCTCCTCCCTCTGGATGTGCTTCTTTTCTCTCCTCTCTGAAGATGCTCCTGTGTCCTCTATTCTCTCTGGAAAACCTTCTGTTCTCTTGTCTCTCTGGATTCTTTTTTGTGTTCTCCTCTCTCTTGATGCCCTTCTGGCCTCTCCTCTCTTTGGATCCCCTTCTGTCTTCTCCTCTTTCCCTATGCCCTTCTTTTTTCTCGATTGTCTCAAGGCCCTTCAGTTTTCTCCTCTCTCTGGATGCCCGACAATTTTCTCCTCACTCTGGATATCCTTCTTTCTTCTCCTCTCTCTATATGCCCTTTTGTTCTCTCCTCTCACTGGATGCCATTCTGACCTCTCCTCCCTCTGGATGCCTTTCTGTATTCTCCTCTCTCCGGATGCCCTTCGGTCCTCTTCTCTCTCTGGATGTTTTTCAGTCTTCTGCTCTCTCTGGATGGACTTCTGTTCTCTCCTCTTTCTGGATTCTCTCCTGTACTCTCATCTCTCTGGAAGCCCTTCTGTTCTCTATTCTTTTAAGATGTCCTTCTATCCTCTCCTCTCTTTGAATTCCCTTCTGTCTTCTCTTCTGGATTCAATTTTGTTCTCTGCTATCTCTGGAGGCCCTTCTGTTGTCTCTTCTCTCCAATGCCCTTCTGTTCGAACCTCTCTCCGATGCACTTCTGTTCTCCTTTCTCTGAGGATGACCTTCTGTCCTCTCCTCTCTCTAGACGCCCTTCTGTTCTCCCCTCTTTCTGGATGCCCTTCTATTCTCTCCAGATGCCATTCTGTCCTATCCTCTCTCTGGATGCCCTTCTGTCATCTCTGCTCTCAGGATGCCCTTTTGTTGTCATTTTTCTCTGGATGCCCTTGTGCCCTCTCTTCTCTCTGGGTGCCCTTCTGTCCTTTTCTCGCTCTGGATGCCCTTCTGTCCTCTCCTCTCTCTGGATGCCCTTCTGTCCTCTCCTCTCTATGGATGCCCTTTTGTCCTTTCCTCTCTCTGGATCCCTTCTGTCCTCTAATCTCTCTGTTTACCTTTCTGTTCTCTTCTCTCTATGGAAGCTCTCCTTTAGTCTCATCTCTCTGGATCCCCTTCTGTCTTCTCTTCTCTATAGATGCCCTTCTGTTCTCGTCTCTCTGGATGCCCTTCTGTGCCCACCTCTCTCTGGATGTCCTTCTGTCTTCTCCTCTCTCTGGATGACCTTCTATCCTCTCCTCTCTTTGGATGCCTTTCTGTTCTCTGCTCTCTATCTCTCTCGATGCTCTTCTGTTCTATCCTTTCTCTTGATGCCCTTCTGTCCTCTCCTTTCCTTGGATGCCCTTTTGTTCTCTCCTCTCTCTCTCTCTCGATGCTCTTCTGTTCTATCCTCTTTGTGAATGCCCTTCTCTCCTCTCTTCTACCTGGATGCCATTTTGTTCTCTTATCTTTCTGGATGCCCTTCTGTTCTCTCAACTCCGTGTATGCCATTCTTTACTCTTTTGTCTCTGGATGCCCTTCTGTCTTCTCCTCTCTCTGGATGCCTATCTGGTCTCTCCTCTCTCAGGAAGCCTTTCTTAATTCTTCTCTCTCTGGATGCCTTCTTGTCTTCTTTTTTTGGATGCCCATCTGTTCTCTTCTCTCTGGATGCCCTTCTGGCACACCTCTGTCTGGATGCCCTTCTGTCTTCTCCTCTCTCTGGATGCACTTTTGTTCTCTCCTCTCTCTGGATGCCTTTCTGTCCTCTTTCATCTTTGGATGCCCTTCTGTCCTCTCATCTCTCTGGATGCCCTTCTGTCCTTTCCTCTCTCTGGATCCCTTCTGTCCTCTAATTTCTGTTTACCTTTCTGTTCTCTTCTCTCTATGGAAGCTCTCCTGTAGTCCCATCTCTCTGGATGCCCTACTGTTCTCTGCTCTCTCTGGATGACCTTCTGTCTTCTCCTCTCTCTGAATGCCCTTTGGTCTTCTCCTCTCTTTGGATGCCCTTCTGTTCTCTTCGCTCTGGATGCCCTTCTGTGCTCACCTATCTCTGGATGTCCTTCTGTCTTCTCCTCTCTCTGGATGCACTTCTGTTCTCTCTTCTCTCTGGATGCCCTTCTGTCCTCTCCTCTCTCTGGATGCCCTTCTGTCCTCTCATCTCTCTGGATCCCTTCTGTCCTCTCATCTCTCTGGTTGCCTTTCTGTTCTCTTCTCTCTACAGATGCTCTCCTGTACTGTCATCACTCTGGATGCCCTTCTCTTCTCTCCTGTCTCTGGATGACCTTCTCTTTTCTCCTCTCTCTGAATGCCGTTCGGTCTTCTCCCCTCTCTGGAGGAACTTCTTTTCTCTCCTACCTCCCAATGCCCTTCTTGTCTCTCCTCTCTACCGATGCCCTTCTGTCTTCTACTCTTTCTGGATAACCTTGTGTTCTCTGCTATCTCTAGGTGGCTTCTGTCCTCTCCACTCTCTGGATGCCCTTCTGTTCACTTTCTCCCTGAATGCCCTTGTGTGCTCTCCCCTCTCCGGATGCCCTTCTTTCCTCTCCGATCTCTGGATGCACTTCTTTTCTCTCTTCTCTCTGGATTCCCTTCTGTCCTTTTCTCTCCCTGGATGCCTTTATTTTCTCATCTCTCTAGATGCCCTTCTGTCCTCTATTTTCTCTGTATGCCCTTTTGTTCTCTTGTCTCACTGGATGCCCATCTGTCCTCTCCTCACTCTGGATGCCCTACTGTTCTCTCCTCTCTCTGGATTCCTTTTTTGTCTTCTCCACTCTCTGGAAGCGCTTTTCTTCTCTCCTCTCTCAAGGTCCCTTGTGTCCTCTATTCTCTCTGGATATCCTTCTGTTCTCTCGTCACTCTGGATTCCCTTTTGTGCTCTCCTCTGTCTTGACGCCCTTCTGTCCTCTCCTCTATCTGGATGCCCTTCTGCCTTCTCCTCTGTCCCTGTGCCCTTATGTTCTCTCGATTCTCTCAGTGCCCTTCAGATTCTCCTCTCTCTGGATGCCCTTCTGTTCTCTCCTCTTTCTTGATGCCCTTCTGTTCTCCTCTCCAGATGCCTTTCTGTCCTCTCCACTCTCTGGATGCCCTTCTGTCCTCTCCTCTCTCTGGATGCCCTTCTGTCATCTTTGCTCTCAAGAGGTCCTTCTGTTGTCGTTTTTCTCTGGATGCCCTTCTTTTCTCTCATCTCTCTGGATGCCCTTCTGTCCTCTCTTCTCTCTGGATGCCCTTCTGTCCTCACCTCTGTCTGGATGCCCTTCTGTACTCTCCACGCTCTTGATGCCCATTTGTCCTCTCCTCTCTCTGGATTTTTTTCTGCCCTCTCATATTTCCGTTTGACCTTCTGTTCTCCATTCTCTCTAGATTATCTTCTGTTCTCTCATCTCTCTGTATGCCCTTCTGTTCTCTCCTCTTTATGGATGCCCTTCTATTCTCTCCTCTCATTGGATTCCCTTCTGTCTTCTTCTCTCTCTGGATGCCCTAATGCTCTCTCCTCTCTCTGAATGCCCTTTTGTCTTTTCCTTTCTCTAAATTCACTTCTGTTCTCTCCTCTCTCTGGATGCCTTTCTGTCCTGTCCTCTTTCTGGATGCCCTTCTGTCCTCTCCTCTTTCTTAGTGCCTTTCTGTTCTCTCCTCTCACTGGATGCCCTTCAGACTTCTCCTTTCTCTGGATGCCCTCCTGTCTTCTCTGCACTCTAGATACCATTCTATTCTCTACTCTCTCTGGATGCCCTTCTGTCTTCTCTGCTCGCTGGATGCCCATCTGTTCTCTCCTCTATGTGTATGCCCTTCTTACCTCTCCTCTCCATGGATGCCCTTCTGTTCTCTCCTCTTTCTGGATTCCCTTCTGTCCTCTCCTCTCTCTGGATGGCTTTCTGTTCTTTCCTCTCTCTGGATCCCTTCTGTACTCTCCTCTCTCTGGATGCCCTTCAGTCCTCTTTTCTCTCTGGATGCCCTTCTATCCTCTCCTCTCTCTGGGTGCCATTCTGACCTCTCTT
Organism: Arvicanthis niloticus; assembly: GCF_011762505.2. Classification (NCBI taxonomy): domain Eukaryota; kingdom Metazoa; phylum Chordata; class Mammalia; order Rodentia; family Muridae; genus Arvicanthis; species Arvicanthis niloticus. The sequence continues at coordinate 133,211 of NW_023046421.1, read as the reverse complement.
CTCTCTGGATGCCCTTCTGTCTTCGCTTCTCTCCGGATGCCCTTCGTATCTCTTCTCTCTCTGGATGTTTTTCAGTCTTCTGCTCTCTCTGGATGAGCTTTTGTTTTTTCCTCTTTCTGGATTCTCTCCTGTACTCTCATCTCTCTGGATGCCCTTCTGTTCTCTCTTTTTTTGGGATATCCTTCTGTCCTCTCCTCTCTCTGGATGCCCTTTTTTCTTCTCCTTTCTTTGGATGCCCTTCTCTTCTCTCCTCTTTTTGGATTCCCTTCTGTCTTTTACTCTCTCTGGATGCCCTAATGCTCTCTCCTCTCTCTGAATGCATTTCTGTCCTCTCCTCTCTCTGGATGACTTTCTGTTCTCTCTTCTCTCTGGATGCCCTTGTGTTCTCTCCTCTTTCTGATGCTCTTCTGTTCTTCCCTCTCTGTGGATGTCCATCTGTCCTCTCCTCTCTCTGGATGTCCATCTGTCCTCTCCTCTCTCTGGATGTTCTTCTGTTTCTGTTCTACTCACCTCCCGTGTCCTCTTTCGCCCATGGAAGAGAGACATGAGAGGCAGAATTCGGGTGGTTACCACAGCGAGGCTTTAATCTTGTATCAGCAGAAGTGAAGACCGTGGAAGGGCAGAAACACAGGAAGAGGCACAGCTTAAATATACCCTAGAGTGACGTGTTCACTTCTGATTGGCTGTTGACTCATTACCCATATTACGCCCCGGGATGGGCAGTGACTTTGCCATGCTTTTTTGCCTTTGCACCTGCACAGTTAATTGTTTACTAGTGGGGAGGACACGATGTCCGCGCCATCTTGGAATGGCGGATAGATCACCGCTAACCACTGCTAACCACCGCTAACCGCGGCTTCCTACATCTCCCCCTGTTTAAATTATTAATATGGAACAGCCTTTGGCCTATCAAGCGCAGCACCAAACAAGATTCGAACTCAAGCCCGATCAAGCAAATTCCATCTTGGGGGAATAAGTAATCAAGAGCTTACAGCCCAAAGATTCTCCCTTACCCTACCAGGTGCAATGGAAACAAGTCCTCTGGGTGCAAGGGCTAAGGGGATGTAAAGAGGAATTGACACCCGTCCCTGTGCAATGGAGTATAGTTCCCAGGAGTGCAAGGGTTGTCAACCTACTACTATTCAGGTACCACAGCTATTTAGGCAAGGGCTGGCTGGACTTAGACCTCTCATCGACCCAGTGCAATAGGCTGAACCCTTGGTGTGCATCGACTGAGGGTCTCAGTCATCAGCTACTTTCTTAGCCTAGATAGCCAAATTTCAGGAGGAGATTCTTGCTCCAAGGCTGCGAGTGCTTGGGAGATAGCAGCCTTGTCACGTTTTTCCTGGGATCTGAGCTTACAGACCAACCATCATGAACACCAATCTACAACATAGGGCTGCATCAAACAGGCCTATCCCCACCCTTTAAGAAAGAAAGAAAAAGGCAGAGGTAAGCCAAGAAGTAAAATCACCATGGGTAACGTGGTCCACTCGTGTTCCATCAAGGCTCGAAATCTGGATCTGCAATTACTGTTGCACCTGGTCCAACTCCCCATTCCAATTCCCTTTTAAATAAGCAGAAAGATTATGGCTTTGAATAAATGTATCATTCACAAATCTCAGAGGTGTAATACCTGGATGTGGGGTTGCTGACAAGCAGCTCATTTGAACCACATCCGTGAGCTGCTCTACATGGGCTTGGAGCAATTCAACTCTCTGATTGACCAACAGAATGCCTGATATGCATCCACTTTCTGTAAAATGGTCAAAGCCTTAGAGGTCTTTTCTGAAATTTGATTACTAACAGTAGCTGCTGTAACTTTATTAACCATGTCTGTGCCGGCTGTCACAGCTGTAGCTGCAGGGATGGCAACAGCAGTGATAATGGCTGCAGTAATGACAAAGTCTCTTTTACGTCTCAATAATTATGTAGTAGGGAGAGTTTCAGGGTCAGCTTTTATTGGGATGGGCACAAAGGTAGGCACATGCACAACCAAGGCTAGGTCTAGTGATCCATTCTAGAATTGTGCCAAAAAGCATGTAACATTCTTACAATCTAAGATATCAGAATTATTTTGAAAGTTGGATAACATAAAGAAAAATGGAGGGTACACACACACCGACACCGGTTGTGCAGATGCATTCCTAAACACCTTATTAATTTTAATGTTATTCAAATGGCTAGAAATATTAGATCATGTAGCTGAAACATTTTGTACTTCATGAAATATACCATTCAACAAGACAAAGGACTTTTTTAATTCTAACACCTTTTTAAATTCTAAACAGTGGCTACAACACATAATTTAATTGTGTTGAAGCAGGATAAACTCAAGAAGATACACATATGATTTAATTTAGGACTTGCATCCCTTTGAAAACATCAAACAGAGGTGTAAATCCTCCTATGGTAAGCTTAAGATGAGGTTTTAGCCAAATAATATCTCTTAAAAACTTTTAATAATCACTAAGAACAAATCAAGATTAAAAGTAAACCATTTTCTTTTTGTGTGTACACTCACAAGCCAGAAGATGGCGTTAGATCCCCACCACGTGGTTGCTGGGAGTTCAGCCTTTATATTTTAAAAGTATATTTTTATATACTTTATATTTTAACCACTGAGCCATCTCTCTAGCCCCAACTTGTCTCAAATATTGAAAAGACACTGCCTTTGAATCCTTTCTGGAGCAAAGTAAGACCCCCCCCCAGAGGGGACCCTCACCCAAGTCCGGACCTGCACGCACCCAAGGACACACGAGAAACCTTCTTGATGCAATTGCAGAGGAGGTTTAATGACGAGGGCCCTTGGGCCGGAACATATCTCACGCAGGAGATAGAGATTCCGACCCCTAGCCCAGGAAACTTGGGATATTTATGAGTAGGGGTTGGGGAGAGCGGGAAAGTTTGGCATGGTTACATATGATTGGATATTTCAAACTTCTGTTCCCAAGCCTGGTTTCCATCTAGCCCCCATCCCAATTATCCTAATTTACATCTGTATCTTGCTCCTAGGAGAATTCCTTTCAAGTGACTTCCATTTACCCAGGTGTTTTATTGCCTCTATCTTGGGTCTTTTGTGCCTTTGAAATGTTTATTCAAGCCCTTGGAATGCACCCCAGGGGCAGCTAACACTTGAGTGTAAATTGAAACTCTGAACCTAAGAAACTTTCACGTTGAGACCTAAAATTTCATTTTTACAATTTATTCTCACATTTCCTCCTTTTCTCTCATGGTCAAATTCCAACCTTGGAATTATGAATCATCATCTGGGTGTAAAGTGTGATATTGTTGTCTAAGCATCTAATTATATCTTTGTCATTGAATCTTTAACTATCTTTTTCTCACCCCTTGGATGGTCTCTAGTATGTATTTAGGTAAAGTAGCTCTCTCTCTCTGTCTCTCTGTCTCTCTGTCTCTCTCTCTCTGTCTCTCTCTCTCTCTCTCTGTCTCTCTCTATACATATACATATACATATACATATACATATACATATACATATACATATACATATACATATACATATACATATACATATACACACTGATGGGCCTGTTGGCTTTTTTTTCATCTCGGGGATGTACATATGTAGCTTAAGTCCCACTCTTTAAGGCTGTGTCTGGGACACAGTTTAGATTCAAATGTCTCTTATCTCTGACAATTGGGCAATCTCTATTCCTGTGTCTCCAGGATGGGCATATCTCAGGAGTCAAGGCCTGCTGTTCGTTGGCCTTGTAGAATGGCAGGTGATCTTGAGCCTGAGGAGGTTGTTCAGGTGTCTGGTTGTTCTCTCCAGTTGGCATCAGACACAGGTGTCGGCCTGAGTTACGTTCGACAGCATCAGGAGTAGTTTCTTAGTAGCCTGAAAAATCATCTCTCATACAAGAGGGACATTCTGGGTTTGGAATACGGATAAGGAAAGGGACACTCTAGCCAGCGCCAGTTCTCAGGGGTAATTTAGTTTTTTAGGGTTCTGTTTATTCTCTCTACCTGTCCTAAGCTCTGGCGACAGTATAAACAGTGGAGCTTCTAATTAGTCTCTAATATTTCTGACAATTTCTGACTTATCTTACAAACAAAGGCAAGGCTGTTTTCTGATCTGATTATCTCAGACACTTGAAAACCTCGGGACAACTTCTATTCTAGGCTGTTCCCTTCTAGCTTTTTTCTTATTTACGCTAAGTCTCATAAGCCTTTACTTGTTGGCATATCCTACACTATCTTATCATTTCTCTGGCCCAAAACCTGAGGTCTATTATATGTTTTTAAATCTCTTGGCTGCTTGGTTGCACTCTTATCTTAAGAGTCCATCTGTGTATTTAACCTGGTAAGTCTTTTGTTTTCTGGGGAGTATAGTTCTCCCTTCTTGTGTGCACCATTGTCTCTTTCCTACTAGATAGTATCTGGCAGGATGGCTAGCAATCTGAGTTTTTTTCTCTTACTCTGTGTTTTAAGCAAGGCCATCTCTTAGGCCCACAACCGGAACAGGCTCCCGTATCAAGCCACTTGATCTGTCCAGTTATTGTCTCAGGCCACTGAGTCTCTCTTCCCTTTTGGTGTCCTGGGCAATGAGTACTCACAGTTGCTGGCTTCATCAGGGTTCCTTCTCTTGGTATATAGCCCTGCGGACATGGGATGTGGCAAAAGCATACCTGTTGTCCATGTAGATGTTGGTTTTCTTGTCAGCCCCACAAGTTCCATGGTTGTTCTCTGCACCGACAAGGCCAGGGGTGGGGAGTCAGTCCAGATGACATTTGTCCACCACAGTAACACAGTAAGTTGGCTTGTCTCTGACCAGCATGGAGAAAACTGCTCCTGTCTGTAAAGCAGGTTAGCTCAGCTCCCAGCTTGAGTCAGTAGGATAAACCTTTCTTGTACCCGTGAGTTCTTGTCAGTTAGTTGTAGCCCATCTGGGCCACCATCTTTGGGAGTAAGTCTCAACCCAAGAGAGGGTAGGAACAGTCTAGGGTGACCATAAATGAATGGGATACCCAGCCCATCTCTCCGTCCACCATTTTTCGGGTAGTCCATAAATATATTTTGGCCCATTGGCCTGGAGGAGGACCCTGTCTATCTTAATCTCTGTCTTTACACAGAGTTAATATCTTCGACATTTGGGGTGTTTTTCAAGGCCTGGGGTTTCTTGGCCCTGGCTTCTATTTGTTAGGGCCCTCTTGGATCCAGAAGCTGGCTCCTTTACTTGCAATGTGCACACTGGTCTTTTTTCAAGGAGTTTCTCATCTCTCTTTGATTGAAGTCCCTCTTTTCTGCTTTCTGTAAATTCTTTCTCTGTCACCTTTGTTTTTCTTCTCCTCTCTCTAGGCTTTCTATCTTCTCCATTCTTTTTCTCTAGACTTTCACAGCAACTTATCTCTATTCTTCTTCTCTACTCTTTTCTTCTAGACTTACACTAAACCTTCTCTACTCCTTTCTTTTAGACTAAATCTTCTCACACTTGCTATTATCATCAATAATTTTAATCCTGTCTATGATCTCATCTATCTTATCTTTCTTTTCCTTTCTTCCTGATACTTCTTAAATCTTTCAATGACTTATCTTTTAGTCTCTCTAGTCTCTGAAGCCTTGTCTACACTGACAGAATGTCTCTATGAGCTAGTCTAGAAAGGCTGTGGGTAACTTATCTGACCCTTGCTTAACCTCATGTGTCTTGATCAAAATTAGTGGGATCTCATGTAGCTCTCTCAAGATCTGTCAATGGAATCTGGCATGGGCCTTTGGGTGTCTCTTACCTTCTATAACCTGCTGTTGACCACAGCCTGATCAATTGATGGGGTCCCCATCCTGAAGGAGCATTCTTTTTCCAGTGTCTTCTCTTATTCTTCACTCCTGAAGATGAGAACCTACAAGGGTCTTGTGGAAGAAAGGCTCTTATCTTATTTATTGCTTTGATCACCTGTAAAAGCAGTAGTCTTTTAGAACTCTGTGTAGACTGATGTATTTGTGAGGCTGCATGACTGTTGTTCCCCTCACACTAGAGACCACAACCTAGTTCAGTCTGTAAACAGTACCTTGTCTACAGGTGTAATGTGAGCTCACATCTGAAGCTCTAAGAAAGAAATCAAATCAGAATGAATAACTTTATCTACAGCATTTCACAGTAAAGACTATTAAGATGTTGAAGGCTCACATAGTATTAATGATTTGACACTTATTTAAATTTAACTTTTGACAAAATAGAAACTTTACTCATAGTTCTATAAAAATCTTTTAAAGAGTTATTTCTGATTAGAATATTGTTTTAGAAGTGATACACAACAAGAACATGAAAGTAAACATTTTATATCTAACATAAGAGCACAAGTCCTCACCACTTCTTCTTGTCTGAACTCTCACCTTTGAACCAAATCTTGATGAAAGTCTCATATAAATAATTAAATTATCTCAGACAGCAATGGCTAGAAAGTCTATCAAAATAGAAGCTTATATATATATATTCTGACTCAGGACAGCCTGTAACTTTTTAGCTGTAACTAAAGGAAAAAAGTACTCTTTTATTTATTAAACTAGAAAAACCCACTATCAACTCTCTTATTATAGAAGCCAAAAAAATGCTGGCCCCCTTCTAAAAGCCGCTTATGAAAACAGCCTGTTCTCTTCAAGGTTCTTTCTGTTGGTGTCCTTCTCCTGGCCACAGAGCAGGGTGAATTATCAGTTTTTCTTGTGTAAATTGAGACTGTCGCACAAGTAAGTTTTAAACTAAATTAAGTAAGCAGTTTTAGTAGTTCATCACACCAAATCAGGCACCTGGCACACTCTGTCTCTTCCTCCAGAGGAACAGAGCTTTCTCTTGGCAACAAGCTGTGGAACAGGACCTGCCTGTCTCATTGCTTCTGCTTTTAAAACTCAGGATGTTAATACAGTATCAGTCCACAAGAAAAAAAAGGAATGTCAATTGTCAGTCAGAGTCCAAGAACATGTGAAACAAATAACACAGAATGAAGTTTATCAAGGAAAGACAAAACAATAGACTGCCCCTATCACTATATCAGCAGCACCGAATTGTCAACAATTTCAGCGGTGCCTGGAAACTGCATGGCCTGTTGGGAAACGTAGTTCTCAAGATGTCGTTTGCAATCACTAAAGCCCTCATTTCTCGATAGCCGCCCGCCTGCCTGTGTTCGCCATCCACCTCTCGCCTCCTGCTCATACTTAATTCATCACGGGCGGGAGGCTGGGAACTCATCTCCCGCCTTTTAAACTTTGGTGGGTGGGAGACCTGCATGTACTCTGGCTTCCAGTACCAGGGTGGCTCGAGCGCTGGCGAAGAGGGGGCCACCAAGGGGGCGAGGGAAGCCAGTGGTTGTGGAGCCCGGCTCAGGTGCTCACCACACAGTAGCAGCAGGGAGGGGTTGCAGAAAGACTGTACACAAAATATAAACACACAGAACTAACACAGTCAGACACACTTGCCCGAGTTTGGTCCCATAGAACCAGCCAAACGCGACCTCTGATGGGAAGGAAGGATTCCACATCTTCCCCCTAGTAGGAACACTCGTCTCCTGTTCCAAAACAGGGCAGTCAGACCTCTCTGACTCCATAACCCAGATGGGGAAGGATACCGCTTTTCCCCAAGGGCAGCCAGACCACTCTGACTCCCTAACCAACCGTGAAGCATCCTTCCCGGGCTGCAGCCTGTGGGTTTTAACATGTCTGTCCATCCACAGTCATTAGGCCCTCACGGTCCCCAATGACAGCTGCACTATGTCTCTGATGGGGAAGATTCCCCTCACAAAAGAAACCAATATCAAAACACAGAAACAAAGACCGCAGCAGAAACCAAAATACAGAGACAAGGACAGCAGCACCGCACTCTCACACACACCACTCACACAGACCTACCTCCAAAAGGTCGTAGTATGTCTAGGGTGGTCGTGCGTTTCCCGGCCAATGCACCAAAATGTAAGACCCCCAGAGGGGACCCTCACCCAAGTCCAGACCTGCACGCACCCAAGGACACATGAGAAACCATCTTGATGCAATTGCAGAGGAGGTTTAATGACGAGGGCCCTTGGGCCGGAACATATCTCACACAGGAGATAGAGATTCCGACCCCTAGCCCAGGAAACTTGGGATATTTATGGGTAGGGGTTCGGGAGAGCAGGAAAGTTTGGCATGGTTACATATGATTGGATATTTCAAACATCCGTTCCAAAGCCTGGTTTCCATCTAGCCACCATCCCAATTATCCTAATTTACATCTGTATCTTGCTCCTGGGAGAATTCCTTTCAAGTGACTTCCGTTTACCCAGGTGTTTTATTGCCTCTATCTTGGGTCTTTTGTGCCTTTGAAATGTTTATTCAAGCCCTTGGAATGCACCCCAGGGGCAGCTAACACTTGAGTGTAAATTGAAACTCTGAACCTAAGAAACTTTCACGTTGAGACCTAAAATTTCATTTTTACAATTTATTCTCACAGCAACAAGTAGTCCAAAAAATTTTTTTAAAGCTCGTTATATTGGAGCAATGGCTTGTAGAAAAAACTTCTTTAGAGAAATCCACTAATAAAGTATCACACAATGAATAATATACACTAAAAGATTTAACCTCTTAATTTTTTGTATTAAAGCAACAACCATATTTATATATGTAAAATGTAAAACAACCATTTTCTGAGGCAATTATTTTTAACAAATATCGCTTCATGGGCTCTTAAAAATTATGAATAAATTTAGTAACTGTAAATCTCTCACCTTTACCAGAAATGTAAAGGGAAGGTATAAAACATCTTTTATATAAGCATTTATTGAAATGGCAGCTGGAGTAGTAAAGTTTGGCTGTATAAATCGTAAATTTGAACTTTATTTTGGATTAATTTAATAACCAATTTTTTTTATCTAATGAGAATATCGGATAAAAGCCAACCTTATTCTCTAATAACTGTTACATACATTAGAGGAATCCAATGCATCTCATTTTTAACAACTTTGAATAAAAAGGAATTAAAATAATTTGAACCATATTTTATCAGCAAGTACAGTTATTCTCATGGAGGGAAGTAGTCATAATTTTACTTTCTCCAGAATAATCATAACTTTTAGCCCACAGACTGTAGTAAAGTCTTTGGGTCTTCGATTTATCCCTCTTCTCACAAGAAACAGTGAAGACAAGAGACGAATTCCGGTAAGCACATTTCTAGGGCCAGGTGGGTGAAGACCCAGAACAAAAGAGAATGCTTAGCACCTGGGCTTCTGTAGCTCAGTCCCCATTGTCTTAATTCAAATGTAAATGCGCTTAACCTCCCTCCAGCCTGTTCTCTGAGGCTTGGCTAGGCCAAATTGTGCATTTTGGATTTAACTTAAATATAAACTGTAGACCTTAAAAGACACGTGTTGTATCTTTTCTTTATCTAAAATCAACACCAAGTAGATTACCTTTATGCTGTAAAGTTTCACTGCCACAAAACAAAGTGTAAAATTTAATGGAAAACTTGTAGCATTTATGACTCAGGCTGTTGGCCGGTGTTCCTGAGGCCAGGGCAACCAAGTAACACTCAATAGGTGTAAACAAAGGCAGCACTGCAGAATTTGAATGTACTGGTGTGGGAACGGGCCAAGATCTAACTATGTCCCATAGTGGTATACTTATTGCCAAATCGAAAGTCAGTATCAGAAGTATCAGGGTCGTTATCTTGCAATCTGGCTTTCTACTTCACGATCTAAACCAGCCTCGTAGGGCCCAAATTGAATTGTTTTCACCTGTGGAATAAGCACAAATATCTCCCCTTCCCGGGCCACAGCAGGCTCTCAGCCAATCTTGTAGCCTCTTGTTTCTATGAGGGACAATGGCTGCACAGCATTCAGCTGTGTCATTTTCAAAGATCATCTGTTCTATCCCTGGCATTGTTTGCTCTGGTTCCCCAAAGATTCTGCCATAAAGGAGGGTCCTTTTGTCCTCCACTCTCTCTTCACCAGCCAGTGAAGGGTCCTTAAGCTTAATGAGCTCTGCAGTAGCCCTTGTTCCTTTTGAGTACTCTGTCTCTCCAGGCTCTCTAGCCTTATCAGTTTCTCCAGGCTCTTTGGCATGATGCCAGCTAACACACTCTGGTTCTGGTATGCCAGGGCGGATCTCTTTCTCACAACACAAATAAGCTAAAAACAAAAGCAATGCAATGAAAGTTTCCAGCCCAGGCATATCTTCCAAAGGCATACCTCATTCCTGTAGTCTTTTAACCCACCTCAAAACTTGGGGGCCTCCACATCGCCTTGAAACTCCCAGGTTTCGGCACCAGTTGTTCCGCGCACCTCCCGTGTCCCCTTTCGCCCATGGAAGAGAGACACAAGAGGCAGAATTCGGGTGGTTACACCAGCGAGGCTTTAATCTTGTATCAGCAGAAGTGAAGACCACAGAAGGGCCCAAAAACAGGAAGAGGCACAGCTTAAATACACCTTAGAGTGACGTGTTCACTTCTGATTGGCTGTTCACTCATTACCCATAATACACCCGGGATGGGCAGTGACTTTGGTGTGTTTTTTGCCTTTGCACCTGCACAGTTAATTGTTTACTAGTGGGGAGGACAAGATGTCCGTGCCATCTTGGAATGGCGGATATATCACCGCTAAACACTTCTAACCGTGGCTTCCTACATGTTTTCTCCTCTTTCTGAATGCCCTTCTGTTCTCTCCTCTCTCTGTATGCTTTTTTTCTCTCCTCCCTCTCGATGCCCTTCTGTCTTCTCCTCTCTCTGGATGCCCTTCTGTTCTAATCTCCGGATGCCTTTCTGTCCTATCCTCTCTCTGGATGCCCTTCTGTATTTACATCCCTCTGGATGCCCTTCTGGTTTCTCCTCTATCTGGATGCCCTTCTGTTCTCTCCTCTCATTGGATACCTTATTGTCATCTTTTTTCTCTGGATGCCCTTCTATCTTCTCTGCACTCTGGATACTGTTCTATTATCTACTCTCTCTGGATGCACTTCTCTCTTTTCTGCTATCTGGATGCCTGTCTGTTCTCTCCTCTCTGTGCATGACCTTCTGAACTCTTATCTCAATGGATGCCCTTCTGTTTGCTCCTCTCTCTGGCTGCTCTTCTGTCCTCTCCTCTCTCTGGATGTCTTTCTGTCCTCACCTCTCTCTGGATGCTCTACAGTTCTCTCCTCTCTCTGACTTTCCTTTTTGTCTTCTCCTCTCTCTGGATGTGCTGCGCTTCTCTCCTCTCTCAAGATGCCCTTGTATCCTCTATTCTCTCTGGATATCCTTCTGTTCTCTCCTCTCTCTGGATTCCCTTTTGTGTTCTCGTCTCTCTGGATGCACTTCTGTCCTCTCCTCTCTCTGGATGCTCTTCTGTCTTTTCCTCTCTCCCTATGCCCTTCTGTTCTCCGATTGATTTTCTCGATGCCCTTCTGTCTTCTACTCTCTCTGGATTCCCAACAATTTTCTTTTTACTCTGGAAATTCTTTCTTCTCCTCTCTCTAGATGCCCTTCTGTCTTCTCCTCTCTCTGGATGCCCTTCTGTCTTCTCCTCTCTCTGGATGCCCTTCGGTCCTCTTCTCTCTCTGGAAGTCCTTCAGACTTCTGCCCTCTCTTGATGGGCTTCTGTTCTCTCCTCTTTCTGGATTCTCTCCTGTTCTCTCATCTCTTTGAATGCCCTTCTGTTCTCTCTTCTTTTTGGATGTCCTTCTCTTCTCTCCTCTCTCTAGATGCTCTTCTGTTCTATCCTCTCTCTGGATGCCCCTTTTTCCTCTCCTCTCACTGGATACCATTCTGTTCTCTCCTCTATCTGTATGCCCTTCTGTTCTCTCTTCTATCTGGATGGCCTTGTGTCCTCTTCCCTCTCTGGATGCCATTTCTGTCCTCTTTTCTATCTGGATGCCCTTCTGTCTTCTCCTTTATCTGGATGCCATTCTGTCCTCCCCTCTCTTTTCATGCCCTTCTGTTTTTTTCCTCTCCTTCGATGCTCTTCTATTTTCTCTTCTCTCTGGATGCCCTTCTGTATTCTCCTCTCTCTGGATGTCCTTCTTTACTCTTCTCTCTCTGGATGCCCTTCTGTTTTCTCCTCTCTCTGTATGCCCTTCTGTTCTTTCTTCTCTCCGGATGCCCTTCTGTCCTCTCCTCTCTCTGGATGCCCTTCTGTCCTATCCTCTCTATGGATTTCCTTCTGTCCTCTCATACACTGGTTTCCTTTCTGTTCTTTTCTCTCTCTAGATTCTTTTCTGTCCTCTAAACTGTCTGGATGCCCTTCTGTTTTTTCCTCTCTCTGGATGCCCTTCTGTCCTCTCCTCTTTGTGGATGCCCTTATGTTGTCTCCTCTCTCTTTTGATGCTCTTCTGTGATTCACAATCTATGGATGCCTTCTGTCCTCTCTCTGGATGCCTTTCTGTTCTCTCATCTTTCTGGATGCCCTTCTGTTCTCTCTTCTCTCTGTATGCCCTTCTTTACTCGCCTCTCTCTGGATGCCTTTCTGTTCTCTTCTCTCTGGATGCCCTTCTGTACTCACCTCTCTCTGGATGCCCTTCTGTCTTCTCCTCTCTCTACATGCCCTTATATTTTCTCCTCTCTCTATATTCCTCCCTGTCCTCTCATCTCTCTGGATGCCCTTCTATTATATTCGTTCTACGGATGCTTCTCTGTTCTCTTATCTCTCTGAATGCCCTTTTGTCTTATCTCTTGGATGCCCTTCTATCTTTTCTTTTCTCTGGTTGCCCTGGATTCCCTTCTGTCGTCTCCTCTCTCTGTATGCCTTTCTGTTCTCTCCTCTCTCCGGATGTCTTTCTGTTTTCTCCTCTCTCTGGATGCCCTACTGTCCTCTACTCTCTATGGATTTTCTTCTGTCCTCTCATATCTCTGGTTGCCCTTCTGTTCTCTTCTCTCTCTAGATTCTCTTCTGTCCTCTCATCTCTCCAGATGCCCTTCTATTATATTCTCTCTATGGATGCTTCTCTGTTCACTTATCTCTCTGTATGACCTTTTGTCTTCTCTCTCTGGATGCCTTTCTATTCTCTTCTCTATCCAGATACTTTTCTGTCTCTTCTATATGGATGCCGTTCTGTCAGCTCCACTCTCCGGATGTCTTCTCCTCTATCTGGATGCCCTTCTGTTCTCTCGTCTCTCTGGATGCCCTTATTTACTCTCTTCTAACAGGATACCCTTCTCTCCGCTCCTCTCTCTGTATGCCCTTCTGTCCTCTCCTCTATCTTGATGCCTTTCTGTCCTCTCATCTCTCTGGATGCCCTTATATTATATTCTCTCTATGGATGCTCCTCTGTTCTCTTATCTCTCTGGACGCCCTTTTGTCTTCTCCTCTCTCCGGAATCCCTTCCTCTCCTCTCCTCTCCTCTCTCTGGATTCCTTTCTGTTCTCTCTTCTCTCCTTATGCCCGTCTGTTCTCTCCTCTCTCTGGATGCCCTTCTGACCTCTCCTCACTTTGGATGGCCTTCTGGTCTCTCCTCTTTCTGTATGCCTTTCATTTCTCTCCTCTCTATGTATGCCCTAGTTTACTCTCCTCTCTCTGGATTCCCTTCTGTTGTCTCCTCTCTCTGTATGCCTTTCTGTTCTCTCCTCTCTCCAGATGTCCTTCTGTCTTCTCCTCTCTCTGTATGCCCTACTGTCCTCTGCTCTCTATGGATTTTCTTCTGTCCTCTCATATCTCTGGTTGCCCTTCTGTTCTCTTCTCTCTCTAGATTCTCTTCTGTCCTCTCATCTCTCCAGATGCCCTTCTGTTCTCTCCTCTCTCTGGATGCCCTTCTATCCTCTCCTCTCTCTGGATGCCCCTCTGTTCTCTCCTCTCACTGGATGCCTTTCTGTCTTCTCCTTTCTCTGGATGCCCTTCTTCTCTGCTCTCTGGATACCGTTCTATTCTCTACTCTCTCTGGTTGTTCTTCTGTCTTCTCTGCTCTCTGGATGCCCCTCAGTTCTCTCCTCTCTGTGCAAGCCCTTCTGACCTCCCCTCTCCATGGATGCCCTTCTGTTCTCTCCTCTCTCTGGATGCTTTTCTCTTTTCTCTCTGGATGCCCTTCTGGCCTCCTCTCTCTGGATGCCCTACCTTATTCTACTCTCTCTGAATTCTTTTTTGTCTCCTCCTCTCTGTGAATGTGCTGTTATTCTCACCTATCTCATGATGCCCTTGTGTCTTCTATTCTCTCTGGATATCCTTCTGTTCTCTCGTCTCTCTGAATTCCCTTTTGTGCTCTCCTCTCAATGGATGCTCTTCTGTCCTCTCCTCTCTCTGGATGCCCTTCTGTTCTTTCCTCACTCTGAATTGCTTTCGGTTCTCTCCTCTCTCTGGATCCCTTCTGTACTCTCCTCTCTCTGGATTCCCTTCTGTCCTCTCCTCTCTCTGGATGCCCTTCTTTATTCTCCTCTATCTGGATGCCCTACTGTTCTCTCCTCCCTCTAAATTCCCTTTTTATCTTCTCCTCTCTCTGGATCCACTGCTCTTCTCACCTCTCTCAAGATGTCCTTGTGTCCTCTACTCTCTAAATATATCTTTCTGTTCTCTTGTCTCTCTGGATGCCCTTCTGTCCTCTCCTCTATCTAGTTGCCCTTCTGTCTTCTCCTCTCTCCCTATGGCCTTCTATTCGTTGGATTCTCTCTATGCCCTTCACTCTTCTCCTCTCTCTGGATGCCCAACAATTTTTTTCTTACTCAGGATATCCTTCTGTCTTCTCCTCTCTCTAGATGCCCTTCTTTTATCTCCTCTCACTGGATGTCATTCTGTCCTCTCCTCTCTCTGAATGCCCTTCTGTCTTCTCCTCTCTCCGGATGTCCTTCGGTCCTCTTCTCTCTCTGGATGTCCTTCAGTCTTCTGCTCTCTCTGGATGGGCTTCTGTTCTCTCCTCTTTCTGGATTCTCTCCTGTACTCTCATCTCTCTGGATGCCGATCAGTTCTCTCTTCTGTTGGGATGTCCTTCTGTCCTCTCCTCTCTCTGGATGCCCTTTTGTCTTCTCTTTTCTTTGGATGCCCTTCTGTTCGCTCCTCTCTCTGGATGCCCTTTTTCCTCTCCTCTCTCTGGATACCCTTCTGTTCTCTCCTCTCTTTGTATGCTTTTCTGTTCTTTCCTCTATCTGGATGCCCTTGTGTCCTCTTCTCTCTCTGGATGCCATTTCTTCCGCTCTTCTCTCGGGATGCCCTTCTGTCTTCCCCTCTCTCTGGATGCCCTTCTGTTCTCTTCTCTCTCTTGATGATATTCTGTCCTCTCATCTCTCTTGATGCCCTTGTGTCTTATCTTCTCTCTGGATTCCTTTCTGTCTTCTCTTCTTTATGGATGCTCTTTTGTCCTCTCTTTTCTTTTGATGTCCTTCTGTTTTCTCCTCTCATCAGATGCTCTTCTATTCTATTCTCTCTCTGGATGCCCTTCTGTATTCTCCTCTCTTGATTACCTTCTTTACTCTTCTCTCTCTGGATGCCCTTCTGTCTTCTCTCTCTGGATGCCCTTCTGTTCTCTCCTCTCTCCGGATGCCCTTCTGTACTTTCTCTGAATGCCCTACTGTTCTCTTCTCTCTCTCGATTTCCTTCTGTCCTCTCATATCACTGGTTTCCCTTCTGTTCTCTTCTCTCTCTAGAATCTCTTCTGTCTGCTAATCTCTCTGGATGCTATTCTGTTTTCTTCTCTCTCTGGAAGCCCTTCTATCCTCTCCTCTCTCCGTATGCCATTCTGTTCTCTTCTCTCTCTGGATGCCCTTCTATCCTCTCCTCTCTTTGCATGCCCTTATGTTCTCTCCTCTCTCTCGATGCTCTTCTGTTCTTCCCAATATGTGCATGCTCTTCTGTCCTCACCACTCTCTACATGCCTTTCTGTTCTCTCCTCTCTCTGGATGCACTTGTGTCGTCTACTCTCTTTTCATGCCCTACTGTTCTCTCCTCTGTCCGATTCCCCTCTGTCCTCTCATTTGTCTGGTTGTCCTTCTGTATTCTCTTCTCTCTGGAGGAACTTCTGATCTCTCCTCTTTCCGGATGCTCTTCTGTGTTCTCTTCACTCTGGATGCCCTTCTCTCTTCTTCTCTCTCTGGATGCACTTCTATTTTCACCTCTCTATGGATGCCCTTCTGTCTTCTCTTCTCTCTGGATGCCCTTCTGTTCTCTCCTCTCATTGGATGGCCTTCTGTCTTTTTCTTTCTCTGGATGCCCTTCTGTCTTCTCTGCTCTCTGGATACCATTCTATTCTCTACTCTTCTGGATGCCATTCTGTCTTTTCTGCTCTCTGGATGCCCGTCTGTTTTCTCCTCTCTGTGCAGACCATTCAGACCTCTCCTCTCTCTGGATGCACTTCTGTTCTCTCCTCTCTCTGGATGCTCTTTTGTCCTCTACTCTCTCTGGATGACCTTCTGTCCTCACCTCTTTCTGGAAGCCGTACAGTTCTTTCCTCTTTGAATTCCCTTTTTGTCATCTCCTCTCTCTGGATGCGCTGCTCTTCTCTCCTCTCTCACGATGCACTTGTGTCCTCTATTCTCTCTGGGTATCCTTCTGTTCTCTCGTCTCTCTGGATTCCCTTTTGTGCTCTCCTCTTTCTGGATGCTCTTCTGTCCTCTCCACTCTCTGGATGCCCGTCTGTCTTTTCCTCTCTCCCTATGCCCTTCTGTTCTCTTGATTCTCTTTATGACCTTCAGTGTTCTACTCTCTCTGGATGCCCAACAATTTTCTCCTTACTCTGGATATCCTTCTGTCTTCTCTCTCTAGAAGCCCTTCTGTTATATCCTCTCACTGGATGCCATTCTGTCCTCTTCTCTCTCTGGATGCCCTTCTGTCTTCTCCTCTCCCTGGATGCCCTTCGTTCCTCTATTCTCTCTGGTTGTCCTTTAGTCTTCTGCTCTCTCTGGATGGATTTCTGTTCTCTCCACTTTCTGGATTCTCTCCTGTACTCTCATCTATCTGGATGACCTTCTCTTCTCAATTATTTTGGGATGTCCTTCTGTCCTTTCCTCTCTATGGATGCCCGTCTGTCTTCTCTTTTCTATAGATGCCCTTCTGTTCTCTCCTCTCTCTGGATGCACTTTTTTCCACACCTCTCACTAAATACCCTTCTGTTTTCTCCTCTCTCTTTATGCCCTTCTGTTCTCTCCTTTAACTGGATGCCCTTGAGTCCTCTTCTCTCTCTGGATGCCATTTCTGTCCTCTCTTCTCTCTGGATGCCCTTCTGTCTTCTACTATCTCTGGATGATTTTCTGTACTCTTCTCTCTCTGGATGATCTTCTGTTCTCTCATCTCTCTTGATGCTCTTGTGTCCTCTACTCTCTCTGGATGCCCTTTTGTCTTCTGATTCTCTGGATGCCCTTCTGTCCTTTCTTCTCTTTTGATGCCCTTCTATTTTCTCCTCTCATCCGATGCTTTTCTATTCTCTCTTTTCTCTGGATGCCCTTCTGTTCTCTCCTCTCTCCAGATGCCCTTCTTTACTCTCCTCTGTCTGGATGCCCTACTGTCTTCTCTTCTCTCTGGATGCCCTTGTGTCCTCTCCTGTCTCTGGATTTCCTTCTGTCCTATCATATCTCTAGTTTCCCTTCTGTTCTCTTCTCTCTCTAGATTCTCTTCTATCCTCTAATCTTTCCAGATGCCCTTCTGTTCTCTTCTCTCTCTAGATGCCCTTCTGTCCTCTCCTCTCTTTGAATGTCCTTATGTTGTCTCCTCTCTCTCTCGATGCTCATCTGTTCTTCCCAATATGTTGATGCCCTTCTGTCATCTCCTCTATCTGGATGCCCTTCTGTTCTCTCATCTTTCTGAATGCCCTTCTGTTTTCTCATCTTTATGGATGCCCTTCTGTTCTCTCCTCTCTCTGTATGCCTTACTTTACTTTCCTCACTCTGGATGCCCTTCTGTTCTCTTCTCTCTGGATGCCCTTCTGTGCTCACATCTCTGGATGCCCTTCTGTCTTCTCCTTCCTCAATATGCCCTTCTGTTTTCTCCTCTCTCTATATTCCTTTCTGTCCTCTCATCTCTCTGGTTGACTTTCAATTATATTCACTCTATGGATGCTTCTCTGTTCTCTTATCTCTTGGGATGCCCTTTTGTCTTCTCCTGTCACTGGATGCCCTTCTATCTTCTCCTTTCTCTGGATGAGAACAGTAGATGCCCTACTGTTCCCTCTTCTCTCTGGATTCCCTTTTTGTCTTCTTCTCTCTCTGGATGCGTTTTTCGTCTCTCCTCTCTCAAGATGCCATTGTGTCCTCTATTCTCTCTGGATATCCTTCTGTTCTCTCGTCTCTCTTGATTCCATTTTGTGCTCTCCTCTCTCTGGATGACCTTCTGTCCTCTCCTCTCTCTGGAATCCCTTCTGTCTTCTCCTCTTTACCTATGCCCTTCTCTTCTCTCAATTCTCTCGATGCCCTTCAGTCTTCTCCTCTCTCTGTATGCCCGACAATTTTCTCCTCATTCTGGACATCCTTCTGTCTTCTCCTGTCTCTATATGCCCTTCTGTTCTCTCCTCTCACTGCATGTCATTCTGTTCTCTACTCTCTCTGGATGCCCTTCTGTCTTGTAATCTCTCTGGATGCCCTTCGGTCTTCTTCACTCTCTGGGGATTTTTCAGTCTTCTGCTCTCTCTGTATGGGCTTCTGTTCTCTCTTCTTTCTGGATTCTCTCCTGTACTCTCATCTCTCTGGTTGCCCTTCTGTTCTCTCTTCTTTTGGGATATCCTTCTGTCCTCTCCTCTCTCTGGATGACCTTCTGTCTTCTCCTTTCTTTAGAATGCCCTTCTGTTCTCTCCTGTCTTTGGATTCCCTTCTGTCTTCTCCTCTCTCTGGATGCCCTAATGCTGTCTCCTCTCTCTGAATGCCCTTCTGTCTTCTCGTCTCGCAGGATTCACTTCTGTTCTCTCCTCTCTCTGGATGCCCTTCTGTATTCTCCTCTCTCTGGATGCCTTTCTGTTCTCTCTTCTCTCTGGATGCCCTTGTGTTCTCTCCTCTCTCTGATGTGCTTCTGTTCTCCCTTCTCTGTGGATGCCCTTCATTCCTCTCCTCTCTCTGGATGCCCTTCTGTTCTCTCCTCTCTCTGTATGCTTTTCTATACTCTACTCTCTCTGGATGCCCTTTTGTTCTCCTCTCCAGATGCCTTTCTGTCCAATCTTCTCTCTGGATGCCCTTTTGTATTCTCATCACTCTGGATGCCCTTCTGGTCTCTCCTCTATCTGGATGCCCTTCTGTCTTCTCCTCTCTCTGGATGTCCTTCTGTTGTCTCCTATCTCTGGATGCCCTTGTGTCCTCTCCTCTCTTTGGATGCCCTTCTGTCTCTCTTCTCTATGGATGCCCTTCTTTCCTCTCCTCACCTTTGATGCCCTTCTGTTTTCTCCTCTCATCCGATGCTCTTCTATTCTATTCTCTCTGTGGATGCCCTTCTGTATTCTCCTCTCTCTGGATGCCCTTCTGATCTCTCCTCTCTCTGGATGCCCTTCTGAACTCTCCTTTTCTTGGATGCCCTTCTGTTGTCTCCTCTATCTGGATGCCTTTCTGTCCTCTCCTCTCTCTGGATGCTCTTGTGTCCTCTCCTATATCTGGATGCCCTTCTGTCCTCCACTCCCTCTGAATGCCCTACAGTTCTCTTCTCTCTCTGGAGTTTCTTTTTTTCTTCTACTCTCTCTGGATTCGCTTCTCCTCTCTCCTCTCTCAAGAAGCCATTGTGTCCTCTATTCTCCCTGGATATTCTTCTGTTCTTTCTTGTCTCTGGATTCCCTTGTGCTCTTCTTTCTCTTGATGGCCTTCTGATATCTCCTCTCTCGGGATTCCCTTCTGTCTTCTCCTCTTTCCCTATGCCCTTCTGTTCTCTCGATTCTCTCGATGCCCTTCAGTCTTCTACACTCTCTGGATGCCCAACAATTTTCTCCTCACTCTGGATATCCTTCTGTCTTCTCCTCTCTCTAGATGCCCTTCTGGTCTCACCTCTCATTGCCACATCTCACATCTCTGGATGCCATTCTGTCCTCTCCTCTCTCTGGAAGTCCTTCTGTTCTTTCTACTCTCTATATTGGCTTTTAAATTTCTCCTCTGTCTAGATGCCCTTCTGTTCTCTCCTCTCTATGGATGCTTTTCTGTCTTCTCCTCTCTCTGGATGCCCTTCTGTCCTCTCCTCTCTCTGGATGCCCCTCTGTCTTCTCCTATCTCCTGATGCTCCTCTGTCTTCTCCCCTTCCTGGATGCCCTTCTGTTCTCTGCTTACAATAGATGCCCTTCTGTCCTCTCCTCTCCCTGGAGCCCTTCTGTTCTCTTCTCATCCTGAATCCCCTTCTGTTTTCTCCTCTCTGAGGAGGCCTTTTGGTCTTCTTCTCCATCTGGATGCCTTCTTTCTACTCCTATTTCTGGATGTCCTTCTTTTCTTTCCTCTCTCTGGATGCCCTTCTGTTTTCTCCTCTTTGTGGATGCCCTTCTGTTCTCTCCTCTCTCTGGATGACCTTCGGTCCTCTCCTCTCTCTGGATGCCCATCTGTCTTCTCCTCTCTCTGGATGCTCTTCTGCTCTCTATTCTCACTGGATGCCCCTCTGTCTTCTCCTATCTCCAATGCCCATCTATTTTCTCCCTTTCCTGGATGCACTTCTGTTTTCTGCTTTGCCTAGATGTCCTTCTGTCCTCTCCTCTCTCTGGATGACCTTCTGTCTTCTCCTCCCTTTGGATGCCCTTCTGTTTTCTCCTCTTTCTGGATGCCCTTCTGTTCTATCCTCTGTCTGGATGTCCTTCGGTCTTCTCCTCTCTCTGGATGCCCTTTTGCTCTCTCCTCTCTCTGGATGCCCTTCTGTTCTCTCCTCTCCCCGGATGCCTTTCTGTCTTGTCCTCTCTCTGGATGCCTTTCTGCTGTCTCCTCTCTCTGGATGCCCCTCTGTCTTCTCCTATCTCCGATGCCCCTCTGTTTTCTCCCTTTCATGGAAGCCTTTCAGTTTTCTGCTTTCTCTATATGCCCGTCTGTCCTCTCCTCTCTCTGGATGACCTTCAGTACACTCGTCTCTCTGGATGCCCTTCTGTCTTCTCCTCTCTCTGGATTCCTGTCTGTCTTCTCCTCTCTTTGGATGCCCTTCTGTTTTCTCCTCTTTCTGGATGCCCTTCTGTTCTCTCCTCCCTCCGCATGCCCTTCTGTCTTCTCCTCTCTCTGGATGCCCTTCTGCTCTCTCCTCTCTCTGGATTCCCTAACATTATCTCCTCACTCTAGATTCTCTTCTGTCTTCTCCCCTTTCTGGATGCCCGACAATTTTCTCCTTACTCTCTATATTCTTCTGCCTTCTCTTCTCTCTAGATGCCCTTCTTTTCTCTCCTCACTCTGGATGCCCTTCTGTCTTCTCCTCTTTTTGGATGCCTTTCTGCTCTCTCCTCTCTCTGGATTCTGTTCTTTTCTCTCCTCTCTCTGGATTCCCTTATGTCTTCTCCTCTCTCTGGATGCCCTTCTGTCCTTTCCACTCTCTGGATGCCCTTCTGTATTCTCCTATCTCCCGATGCCCCTCTGTCTTCTCCCCTCTCTGGATGCCCTTCTGTTCTCTTCTCTCCCTAAATGCTCTTCTGTCCTCTCCCCTCTCAGGATGCCCGACGACGGTCCTCTTCTCCATCTGGATGCCTTCTTTCTACTCCTATTTCTGGATGCCCTTCTCTTCTCTCCTCTCTCTGTACACCCTTCTGTTTTCTCCTCTTTCTGGATGCCCTTCTGTTCTCTCCTCTCTCTGGATGCCCTTCTGTCTCTCCTCTCTCTGGATGCCCATCTCTCTTCTCCTCTCTCTGGATGCCCTTCTGCTCTCTTCTCTCTCTGGATGCCCTTCTGTTCTCTCCTCTCTCTGGATGACCTTCTGATCTCTCCGGATGCTCTTCTGTCTTCTCTTAACTCTGGATTCCCTTCTCTCTTCTCCTCTCTCTGGATGCACTTCTGTTCTATCCCCTGTCCGGATGCCCTTCGGTCTTCTCCTCTCTCTAGATTCCCTTCTGCTCTCTCCTCTCTATGGATGCCCTACCATTATCTCCTTACTCTAGATTCTTATCTGTCTTCTCTCCTCTCTGGATGCCCGACAATTTCCCCTCACTCTGGATATCCTTATGTCTTCTCTTCTCTCTAGATGCCCTTCTGTTCTCTCCTCACTCTGGATGCCCTTCTGTCTTCTCCTCACTCAGGAAGCCCTTCTGTTCTCTCTAATCTCTGTATTGGCTTTTTAATTTCTCCTATCTCTAGATGCCCTTCTGTTGTCTCCTCTCTATGGATTCCCTTCTGTCTTCTCCTCTCCCTGAATGCCCTTCTCTTGCCTCAACTCTTCCAATCCCCTTCTATCTTCTCCTCTCTCTGGATGCCCTACCATTCTCTCCTCACTCTAGATTCCCTTCTGTCCTCTCCTCTCTCTGGATGCCCTTCTGTCTTCTCCTATCTCCCGATGCCCCTCTGTCTTCTCCCCTTCCTTGATGCCCTTCTGTTCTCTGCTTTCAAGAGATGCCCTTCTGTTCTCCCCTTTCTCTAGATGCCCTTCTGTTCTCTTCTCTCCCTGAATGCCCTACTGTCCTCTCCTCTCTCAGGATGCCTGTCGGTCCTCTTCTCCATCTGGATGCCTTCTCTCTACTTCTATTTCCGGATGCCCTTCTTTTCTTTCCTCTTTCTGGATGCCCTTCTGTCCTATTCTCTCTCTGGATGCCCCTCTGTCCTCTCCTCTCTCTGGATGCCCTTCTGTTTTCTCCTCTCTTTGGATGCTCTTCTGTACCCTCCTCTCTCCAGATGTCTTTCTGTCTTCTTCTGTCTCTGGATGACCTTCTGCTCTCTCCTCTCTCTGGATTCTCTACCATTATCTCCTCACTCTAGATTACATTCTGTCTTCTCCCCTCACTGGATGACCGACAATTTTCTCCTCACTCTGTATATCCTTTTGTCTTCTCTTCTCTCTAGATGCCCTTCTGTTCTCTTCTCACTCCGGATGCCCTTCTGTCTTCTCCTCTCTTTGGATGCTTTTCTGCTCTCTCCTCTTTCTGGATTCTGTTCTGTTCTCTCCTCTCTATGAATTCCGTTCTATCTTCTCCTCTCTCTGGATGCCCTTCTGTTCTCTCTTCTCTATGGATTCCCTTCTGTCTTCTCCTCTCTCTAGATGCCCTTCTGTCCTCTTCTCTCTCTGGATGCCCTTCTGTCTTCTCCTCTCTTTGGATGCCCTTCTGTTTTCTCCTCTTTCTGGATGCCCTTCTGTTCTCTCCTCTCTCCGGATGCCATTTGGTCTTCTCCTCTCTATGGATGCCTTTCTGCTCTCTCCTCTCTCTGATGCCCTACCATTATCTCCTCACTCTAGATTCTTTTCTGTCTTCTCTCCTCTCTGGAAGCCCAAAAATTTTCTCCTCATTCTGGATATCCTTCTGTCTTCTCCTCTCTCTGGATGCCCTTCTGTTCTCTCCTCTCTACGGATTCCCTTCTGTCCTCTCCTCTCTCTGGTTGCTCTTCTGTCCTCTCCTCTCTGTTGATGCCCTTACTTCTCCTCTCTCTGGAAGCCCTTCTGTTCTCTCTACTATCTGTATTGGCTTTTAAATTTCTCCTTTCTCTAGATGCCCTTCTGTTCTCTCCTCACTCCAGATGCCCTTCTGTCTTCTCCTCTCTTTGGATGCCCTTCTGCTCTCTCCTCTCTCTCTGGATTCTGTTCTGTTCTCTCCTCTCTCTGGATTCCCTTCTGTCTTCTCCTCTTTCTGGATGCCCTTCTCTTCTCTCCTCTCTTCCAATCCCCTTATTTCTTCTCCTCTTTCTGGATGCCCTACAATTCTCTCCTCACTCTAGATTCCCTTCTGTCCTCTCCTCTCTCTGGATGCCCATTTGTCTTCTCCTATCTCCCGATGCCCCTCCATCTTCTCCCCTTCCTGGTTGTCCTTCAGTTATCTGCTTTCCCTAGATGCCCTTCTGTCCTCTACTCTCTCTGGATCCCTTTTGCTCTCTTCTCTCCCTGAATGCCCTTCTGTCCTCTCCTCTCTCAGGATTCCTGTCGGACCTCTTCTCCATCTGGATGACTGCTCTCTACTCCTATTTCCGGATGCCCTTCTGTTCTCTCCTCAATCTGGATGCCCTTTTGTTTTCTCCTCTTTTTGCATGCCCTTCTGTTCTCTCCTCTTTCTTGTTGCCCTTCTGTTCTCTCCTCTCTCCAGATGCCCTTCTGTCTTCTTCTCTCTCTGGGTGCCCATCTGCTCTTTCCTCTCTCTGGATGCCCTTTTGTTCTCTCCTCTCTCTGGATTCCCTTCTTTCTTCTCCTCTCTCTAGATGCCGTTCTATCCTCTCATCTTAATGGATGCCCTTCTGTCTTCTCCTCTCTCTGAATGCACTTCTGTTCTCTCCTCTCTCTGGATTCCTTATATTTCTTCTCCTCTCTCTCGATGCCCTTCTGTCATCCAGTCTCTCTGGATGACCTTCTGTCTTCTCTTCTATCCTGTTGCCCTTCTGTTCTCTCCTCTCTCTCTTCATTCACTTGTGTATTCTTCTTCTCTGGTTGCCCTTCTCTTCTCTACTCTTTCTTGTTGCCCTTCTGTTCTCTCCTCTATCTAGATGCCTTTCTGTCTTCTCCTCTCTCTAGATGCCCTTCTGTTCTCTCATCTTAATAGATCCCTTTCTCTCTTTTCCTCTCTCTGGATGCCCTTCTGTCTTCTGCTCTCTCTGGATGCCCTTCAGTCCTCTTCTCTCTCTGGATGTCCTTCAGTCTTCTGCTCTCTCTGGATGAGGTTCTATTCTGTGTTCTTTCTGAATTATCTTCTGTTCTAGCATCTCTCTGGATGCTCTTCCATTCTCTCTTCTCTCGGGATGCACTTCGGTCCTCTATTCTCTCTGGATGACCTTATGTTCTCTACTCTCTCTGGATGCTTTTCTGCCCTCTCCTCTCTCTGGTTGCCCATCTGTCCTCTCCTTTCTCTGGATGCCCTTCTGTTCTCTCCTCTCTCTGGATTCCCTTTTTGTCTTCTCTCTCTAGATGTCCTTCTGTCCCCCATTATTTTTGAATTCCTCTCTGTTCTCTCATCTCTCTGGGTGCCCTTCTGTGCTCTCCTCTCTCTGGATGGCCTTCTGTCTTCTGTTCTCTCTAGATACCCTTCTGTCTTCTCCTCTCTCCCTATGCCCTTCTGTTCTCTCATCTCTCCCGATACCCTTCTGTCTTTTCCTCTCTCTGGATGCCCGACAAATTTTTCCTCACTCTGTATATCTTTCTGTCTTCTCTTCTCTCTAGGTGCCCTTCTGTTCTCTTCTCTCACTGGATTCCATTCTGTCCTCTCCTCTCTCTGGATGCCCTTCTGTCTTCTTCTCTGTCTGGATGCCCTTCAGTCCTCTTCTCTCTCTGGATGTCCTTCAGTCTTCTGCTCTCTCTGGATGTTCATCTGTTCTCTCCTCTTCTTGATTCTCTAATGTTCTCTCATCTCTCTGGATGTGCTTCTGTTCTCTCTTCTCTCAGGAAGTCCTTCTTTCCTCTCCTCTCTCTGGATGCCCTTTTGTCTTCTCCTTTCTCTGGATGCCCTTCTGTTCTCTCCTCTTTCTGGATGCACTTCTGTGTTCTCATCTCTCTGAATGCCTTTCTGTTCTCTCCTCTCTCCGGATGACCTTCGGTTTTTTTTTTTTTCTCTCTGGATGCCCTTCTGTTCTCTCCTCTCTCTGGATGCACTTTTGTCTTCTCCTATTTCTTGATGCACTTCTCTTCTCTCCTCTCTCTGGATTCCCTTCTGTCTTCTCCTCTCTCGGATGCCCTTCTGTCCTCTCCTCTCTTTGGATGCCCTTCTGTCTTCTCCTCTTTCTGGATGCACTTCTGTCTTCTCCCCTCTCCCAATGCCCTTCTCTTCTGTCCTTACTTCTGATTCCCTTCTGTCTTCTCCTCTGTCTGGATGCCCTACAGTTCTCTCCTCACTCTAGATTCCCTTCTGTCTTCTCTTCTCTGTGGATGCCCTTCTGTTCTCTCCTCTCACTGGATGCAATTCTGTCCTCTCCTCTCTCTGGATACCTCTCTGTATTTTCCTCTCTCCGGATGCCCTTCTGTCCTTTTCTCTCTCTAGATGTCCCTCAGTCTTCTGCTCTCCCTTGATGCCCTTCTGTTCTCTCCTTTTCTGGATTCTCTTCTGTTCTCTCTTCTCCCTGGATGTCCTTCTGTTCTGTACTATCCGTGGATGCCCTTCTGTCCTCTCCTCTCTCTGCATACACTTCTGTTCTCTCCTCTCTCTGGATTCCTGTCGTTCTCTCCACTCTGTGGATGCCGTTCTGTCCTTTCCTCTTCTGGATGCCCTTCTGTTCTCGACTTTCTCTGGAAGCCCTTTGGGCTTCTCCTCTCTCCGAATGCCCTTCTGTTCTCTTCTCTCTCTGGATTCGCTTCTGTCTTCTCCTTTTCCAGATTCCCTTCTTTTCTGACCTCTTTCTGGATGCCCTTATGTTCTCTCCTCTATCTAGATGCTCTTCTGTCTTCTCCTCCCTCTGTATGGCCTTTTGTACTCTTTTCTGTGGATGCCCTTCTTTCCTCTCCTCTCTCTGGATGCCCTTCTGCTCTCTCTTCTCTCTGTAGTCCATTCTGTCCTCTCCTCTCTATGGATGCCCTTCTGTCTTCTCCTCCATCTGGACGCCCTTCTGTCTTCTCCTCTTTCTGTATACCCTTCTGTTCTCTGATCTCTCTAGATGCCCTTTTGTCCCCTCCTCTCTCTGTATGTCCTTCTGTTCTCTTCTCTACTTGATGCCCTTCTGTCCTCTCCTTTCTCAGGATGCCCGTCTGTGCACTTCTCCATCTGGATGCCTTCTATTTTCTCATCTTTCTGGATGCCCTTCTGTCCTCTCCTCTCTCTGAAAGCCCTTCTGGTTTCTCCTCTCTCTGGATGCCCTTCTGTTCTCGCATCTCTCTTGATGCCCTTCTGTCCTCTCCTATCTCTGGGTGTCCTTCTGTATTATCCTCCCTTTTGATGCCCTACTGGTCTCTCCTCCCTCTAGATGCCCTTCTTCACTCTCTTCTCTCTGGAAGCGCTTCTGACCTCTCCTCTCCATGGATGCCATTCGGTTCTCTCATCTCACTGGATATCCTTCTGTTCTCTCCTCTCTCTAGATGACCTGTCTTCTCCTCGCTCTGGATGGCTTTCTGTTCTCTCCTCTTTCTAGATGTCCTTCTATCCTCTATTCTCTCTGGATGCCCTTCTGTTCTCTCGTCTCTCTGGATGCCCTTCGGTGCTCTCCTCTTTCTGGATGTCCTTCTGTCCTCTCCTCTCTCTGGATGATCTTCTGTCTTCTCCTCTCTCCCTATGCCCTTCTGTTCTCTCATCTCTCCCGATGCTCTTCTGTATTCTCCTCTCTCTGGATTCCTGACAATTTTCTCCTCACTCTGGATACCCTTCTGTCTTCTCCTCTCTGTAGATGCTTTTCGGTTCTCTCCTCTCACTGGATGCCATTCTGTCCTCTTCTCTCTCTGGATCCCCTTCTTTGTTCTCCTATATTGGGATTCCCTTCTGTATTCTTTTCTCTCTGGAGGTCTTCAGTTTTCTGCTCTTTCTGAGTGGGCTTCTGTTCTCTCCTCGTTCTGGATTCTCTCCTGTTCTCTCATCTCTCTGGATGCACTTCTGTTCTCTCTTCTCACAGGATGTCCTTCTGTCCTCTCCTCTCTCTGGATGCCCTTCTGTCTTCACCTTTCTCTGGTTGCCCTTCTGTTCTCTCCTCTCTCTAAATGTCATTTTGTCCTCTCCTCTCTCTGGATACCCTTCTGTTCTATCCTCTCTCTGGATGCACTTCTGTTCTCTCCTCTCTCTGGATGCCCTTGTGTGCTCTTCTCTCTCTGGATACACTTATGTTCTCTCCTTTCTTTGGATTCCCTTCTGTCTTCTCCTCTCTCTGGATGACCTTCAGTCCTCTCCTCTCTCAGCATGCCCATCTGTCCTCTTCTCCATCTAGATTCCTTCTCTCTTCTCCTCTTTCCAGATGCCCTTTTGTTCTCCCCTCTCTCTGGAAGCCCTTCTGTCTTCTCCGCTCTCTGGATGCTCTTCTGTTCTCTCCTCTCTCTAGATGCCCTTCTGTTCTCTCCTCAATCTAGATGTCCGTCGGGCTTCTCCTCTTTCTGTATGACCTTCATTTCTATTTTCTGTGGATGCCCTTCTGCCCCCTCCTCTCTCTAGATGCCCTTTTTTCTCTTCTCTCTGGAGGTCATTCTCTCCTCTCCTCTCTCTGTGTGCCCTTCTGTCTTCTCCTATCTCCAGATGTCCTTCTGTCTTCTCCTCTTTCTGGATATCCTTTTGTTCTCTGCTCTCTCTACATGCCCTTCTCTTCTCTATTCTCTCTGGATGCCCTTATGTTCTCTCCTCTTTCTGGATGATCTTCTGTCTTCTCCGCTCTCTGAATAATGTTCTATTCTCTACTCTCCATGGATGCCTTTCTGTCTTCTCCTCTCTTTGGATGCCCAAAAGTTTTCTCCTCAGTCTGGATATCCTTCTGTCTTCCCTTCTCTCTAGATGCCCTTCTGTTTTCTTTTCTCACTGGATGCAGTTCTGTCCTTTCCTCTCACTTGATGCCCTTCTGTCTTCTCCTCTCTCCGGATGCCCTTCAGTCCTCTTCTCTCTCTGGATGTCCTTCAGTCTTCTGCTCTCTCTGGATAGGCTTCTGTTCTCTCCTCTTTCTGGATTCTCTCCTGTTCTCTCATATCTCTGGATGCGCTTCTGTCCTCTTTTCTCTCGGGATGTCCTTCTGTCCTCTCCTCTCTCTTGATGCCCTTCTTTCCTCTCTTCTCTCTTGAAGGCCATTCTGTTTTCTCCTTTCTCTGGATGCCCTTCTGTCTTTTCCTATCTCCTGATGCTCTTCTGCCCTTTCTTCTCCATGGATGCCCTTCTGTCCTCTTTTCTCTCTGGATGCCCTTCTGTTCTCTCCTCTCTCTGCAATCCCTGTTTGTCTTCTCCTCTCGCTGGATGCCCTTCTCTTCTCTCCTCTCTCTAGATGCCCTTCTGTCCTCTATTCTCTCCGGATGCCCTTCTGTGCTCTCCTCTCTCTGGATGCCCTTCTCTCCTCTCCTCTCTCTGGATGCTCTTCTGTCTTCTGTCTTTCTATGCCCTTCAATTTTCTCGTCTGTCCCGATGCCCTTCTGTCTTCTCCTCTCTCTGGATGCCTGAGAATTTTCTCCTCATTTAGGATATCCTTCTGTCTTCTCTTCTCTCTAGATGTCCTTCTGTTCTCTCTCACACATCACTGTGTGAATGCCTAGGTTTTCAGCCATTTGTTATTAGGGGTGTAATATTGTCATAATGGAAGACTCCTGGATATTAGAGGACCACATCAAAGGCAGGCCTTAGTTTAGGAAAAAGCCAATTTTTGTCAGGGTATCAAGGGGCCAGTCTCCCTAGTGAGAGAAAAGTGGGCAGAGCCAGGCATGCCAGGAACCTTTCTTGAGGGTGTGGAAATCCATGGGTCAGCCATAGGGGAAGTCAGGGTGGCTGGCAGCTGCTCCTGTCTTTGGCAGAATCACTTATAGATTTCCTTCAGTCTTCAGTTGATGGTAATGAACTTCAACTGGCTTCTTGATGGCAGCATCAATATGGTTCTTAACAAAACTTGTGAGACAGTTAAGAGTCCAAGGGCTAAATGACAGAAGCAATAAAATACCAACAAAGAGTCCTAGTAAACTAGGCAATAGGGTAGTAAGCCAAGGTGAAATAGAGAACCAATTTTGATACCATGACTCTTGTTCTCTGGCTCTTTTTCTTTTCTCTAAACTCTTTTTGACTTTGTCCAGGCTATTTTGGACAAGGCCTGTCTTATCAGAGTAAAAGCAACATTCTTCTCTGAGGGCTACTCAGAGACCTTCTTCCTTAAAGAAGACAAGGTCAAGTCCTCTCCTGTTCTTTAACACCACCTCAGAAAGAGAAGCCACAGAGTCCTTAAGGTCTTGTATCCCTTCTCTCAAATTATTTAAATCTTTATCAATAAGAGACTGAAGATTGGGCATAATGATTATTGGAGGTGACCAGAGAAGCAATGCCAATACCTGCGCCAATAGCGCTGATTCCTAATATGTCAGACAACGTAAGGGCTGTTAAAGGCTCTCCTTTGATCCTAAGGGAAAGACCTTGATCCAGAACATTAAGAAAAGACTCTGAATTGTTAATAAAAAATGAGGGAGAATGGTAACAACTACACAATAATCTCTGGTCTTTAAAAAATTAAAATTGGAAATATATAATCTTAATCCAGTGGCACAGGCAAAATAGGTACCATTGGACGCTATGGTATATAAAAAGGTATTATTTAAAATCAATGTCTGATTACAAATAAGGACCAAATCTTGGGGGGAGAAGCATAGAGGGCCCCAAGAGGCAGAGGCCTATGCCCAAGATGGAACTAATAGTGAGACCTCCCTCAGGTGAAGTAGCCCATAATAACAAATTGCTATTATCAGAAAAGGAGGGAGGGGAAAAACAGCTATTCCCTGATAAAAAGGGGGAGTAGGCGAAAAACAAATCCAATATTCTTGACATTGATATTCACTGGTATTACGAATAGCTTCAAGGGAGGCATTTGCCAGAGGAATAATAAGGTCCGCAGAGCTAGGAGGGCCTGCAGGTATAGTGGGCTGAAATGAGGTAACCTGGGGGTAGGTGGGGAGAGGCAAAATGGCTGGAGCAGTAATTCCAGGCCTGGGGACAGGCTTGGCTGGTGGCTGAGGGTGCTGTATGGCAGGATAAGGGCCCACAGCAGCAACATTTTTATTAGGGATACTCTTAAGGAGCTTAAATCTAAAGATGAGTCTCGGGTCCAAGCAGGTAAGTGTAAAGGTCGAGCACTCTCTTAGACGTAGGCACCATTCATATCCTTGGCCTGTCCACTCTTTACTCCTCCCTACATCCATAAAGGATATAAGAAGAGGGACACGCCATTTGAATTCACACCAGGATCTAAATGGTTGGGTGGTCTTAATTCCTAGTTTATCCTGTAAATATGTAGGTAGAAACTTTCTCCTTAGGGTGATATAATCCCAGGAGGAGTGGGGTCTCCAATATGCATCACTTGTGGTTTCACAGCCCCAAGATGCACAATAATAATCAGAGCTATAGCCACATTTATAATTTTGAGAGCGACTGCGGTGGGTAGGCCCAGGGCATACATAGAGGCCAGAGAGATCATTGGCCAAGGAGACTATCCTATCACAGGAATTATATCCTATAAGGTGGCCATCATAATTGGGGTTAGGTGCATCAACCAGCTGACTTTGGGGCCAATAATTGGAGGGGGTTCCCCAGTCTGCACTGGCTCCCAGGGCAAGAGCACAAAGATCCATCTCCAGAGAGGGCCATGAATGCTGGGTTCCAAGGGAAGAGCTGGAATTAACAATGTCTCCTGCTTGGTTTATTATGACCCAAGTAAAATTATAAATCTGGTATAGGGAATGCTGGGTTTTGATATTCACATTTGGATAAATCTGAAGTGTGAGCAGGAGGAGCAGGAGGAGCAAGGCAACTGGATGCATTTTTCTGAAAGGAAGCACAGTTAAGAACCATTCTCAGGGGATATCCCTGGGGTAGAGTTAGCCAACTTCACCAGTCTTTCTGATAGCCATCTGGTGTTTTGTTCCTTGGAATCATATATGCACATGTGCCCTTTTCCCCAGATAAGGACTATATCAGGACCATTCCACTTATATGTCAATGGATCTTTCCACATGACTTTGGCATAGGAGTCTGCTGTAGTAGGGTGCCAGAATCTGTCTGCTGCAGACTTCCTTTTTTATCAAGGGTCAAAAATATTGAGAACGAATAGTGCATGATTTAACAAGATTTTATGATTCCTCTTTTGGGGGTATAAAATGCCCCTTGAATGTTGTAATTTTAAGAGCATGTTCTTTAAGGTCTGATGTGCCCTTTCTACAATGCCCTGTCCTTGGGGTTTATATGGGATACCAGTAACATGTTTAATATTAAGCTGGGCACAGAGGTGTTTGAAGGAGGCGCTGGTATATCCAGGGCCATTATCAGTCTTAAGTATCTTAGGTATGGGCATAGAGGCCAGGCAAAAAAATCACATGACTAATAACATTTTTGGTAGCCTCACCAGATTGTAGTGAGGTGCAAAGAAAACCACTGAAGGTATCAATAGAAACATGTATATATTTAAGCTTACCAAAAGGGGCAAAATGAGTAACATCCATTTGCCATATCTCTCTTGGGGTGAAGCCATGAGGGTTCACCCCCAAATGTAACTCAGGTAGGAGGTTGAGACATCCCTGGCACTGACACACTATCTGGTGTGCCTGTTCTCTGGTAATAGAGAACATCTGTCGGAGGGTCTGGGCATTTAAATGATGTAATTGGTGGGCCTTTTGTGCCTGTTGTACAAAATCAGAAGGCAGGGCCAAGGTCGCCAAGGTAAATGGAGACCCTCGGGTGGCCCTATCAACGAGGTCATTTCCCTCGGTTAGGGGTCCAGGAAGACGAGAGTGGGCACGTATGTGACCCACAAAGAATGGATGGGATCTAGCTAAAATTATCTCCTGAAGCTCAGAAAAGAGGAGGGAAGCATTGGTAGATGGCCTTGTAAAGGGAACGGTCTCTAACAGAGGCACTGATTGAGCCAGATGTGCACTGTCAGTAAACAGATTAAAGGCACAATCCGGGAACGTCTTAAAGACTTGAATAGAGGAACCAATTCTACCAACTGTGCTGAGGAAAATTTGGTCTGAAACTTAGAGACCTGTCCACCTATATTAAAGCCTGCAAACCCAAAGGAGGATCCATCTGTAAAAATCAGTGGTGCTTGAGGAATGGGGATGTTCTTAGTCACTTTAGGGAAGACCACCGCTTGGTGTTCAAGGAACTGGATAAGTTTGTCAGAGGGAGAGTGGTTATCTATCTTTCCCTGAAATGAAATACAGTTAATAGCCCATTCATCTGATGTCTGAAGTAGCCACCAAACTTGAGCGGCATCATAGGGAATGCTGACAAGGTCAGGGTCTCTACCAAAGAGCTTCAGGGAGGTCTCTCTTCCCATCCTTATGATCTGCGCCACCAAGGCAGGATAAACAGATAGCACTTTAGGAGGGGTGGTGGGCAAATGAAGCCAATACAAAGGTTTAGTCTGTTACAACAATCCCATGGGGGCAAACATGGTGTGAAGAACCAATAGCCATAAGGGGGAGGTTGGAGAATAATAGGTAACAATCTGTTGTTGAATGGCTTTCTCCAAGAGCTTAAGGGCAGAGGTGGCCTCAGGGGTTAAGGCACGGGGGAGGAGGGGTCAGAATCTCCTCGAAGAATATCAAATAGAGGCTTAAGTGATCCAGTTGTTAATTTTAGATAGGGGCACAACCAATTTATGTCTCCCAAGAGACGTTGAAAGTCATTAAGTGTTTGTAAGGAATCTTTTCTAAGTTCAATTTTTTGAGAGAGAACCTTAGACGGGTGAAGCTCAAAACCTAAGAATAAATGTGGGGGCTGTAGCTGGATCTTCTCAGGGGCAATCTGCAGCCCGAGGCCTTGGAGGGCAGTTACCAACTCCTGGCCCACCCTGGGCAAGGTGGTCTCATCAGGGTTAGCCAGAAGAATGTCATCCATATAATGGACAATATATAACTCAGGGTATTTAAGGCGAAAAGGGTCAATGGCCTGGGCCACAACTTTTTTTGGGGGGGACTATTGGCCCTGCCTTGAGGTAGGACCCTCCACTAAATTCATGGAGATGGCCCAATGCAATTAACAACAGGAAGGCTACAGGCAAAACGTTTACAATCCTCTGGGTGTAAGGGGATGCAAAAAAAACAATCTTTCAAATCAATAACCATCTTATTGTAACTCTTAGGTATTGCCACGGGGGAGGGGAGGCCAGGCTGGAGGGCTCCCATTGGGACCATAGTCTTATTAATTTCTCTGAGGTCCTGGAGCAGTCTCCATTTGCCCCCTTTCTATTGTATCACAAAATGGGTGTATTCCAAGAGGAGATGGAGGGTTCAGTTTGGCCAGCATCTAATTTTTCCTGCACTAACTGCATGGCCGCTAAAAGTTTATGTTGAGGGAGGGACCATTGGTCGAATCAGACAGGAGAATCTGACTTACAGGTGATCTTATCTGTCTTGCATGCAGGGGGAGCAATGGTCCTTAAGAAAAATTTGAATCATAACCTAGTCCTGAGCATGAGGTCTTTGGTGTAACAGCAATTGGGGTGGGGATGCCTTGGTTGCACCTACCAAAGCCTTGTCCAGGGATGAACCCATGGTCCAGCATCTGGGGGGTAACAACTGCAGAGGGGCTAAACATAAGAACTCCCATTTGACTCAATATATCTCGACCCCATAAGTTTATAGCGAGGCCAGGTACAATGAATGGTCTAACATGTCCAGTATTACCCTCAGGATTCTCCCAAGTGAGCAACTGGGAGCTTTGAAGGGTGTTGGTGGACTGGCCGATGCCTTGAAGGTGAGTTAAAGAAGGCTGACAGGGCCAAGAGGAGGGCCAAGAGGCCTGTGAAATAACTCTGGAGTCTGTTCCTGAGTCAAGTATGCCCTCAAAGTTTTTGCCATTAAGTTTCAGTTTTAATTGTGGGCACTCTTGTGAGAGTCTTTAGACCCAATAGACATCAGAAAACTCAGGGGTGGAAACACCCCGGGATGGGCCCAAGGAAGGTGTGGAGGTGTCTACTGGAAGGGGAAAGGCCTGTGCAAGGCACTGTCCCTGACGAATGTGAAGGGGCCCTTTAGAACTAGTGGCCAATACTTTAATTTCTCCAGAGTAATCGTTATCAACGATTGAAGGAAAAATGGTAATGCCTTGGAGTGTGGCAGATGCTCTGCCCAAGATAAGATAATAAGTCTGGGGTGGGGGAGGCCCAAAGACACCATTAGGGATCATCTCAACTCCTCCTCCAGCTTCTAATATTGTATTGGAAGAGGCACAGAGGTCCAATCCTGCACTCCCTGGGGTAGCCCTACAGAGGGCTGTGGCTGGTTTGGGAGCTGTTGATGGAAGGTTTGATGTGGCCCTGCCTGGCTGTTTCCCGAGGCTGGCAGGAAGGAGACTGGCTAAGGGGTCTGAGTCTGGCTCCACATCCTGTTTCCCTGAAGGGGAGGGAGGGGTTGGCCAAAATATCAGTTTTGGAACAGCAGGCAGTAGCCCAATATTTGCCTAGCCTGCAGCGAGGTCAAGGGTTCATTGGAAGTGAACGCTCTCCCTTCCATTGAGGTGGGGGCTGAGCCATGGGTTTACCCTGAGGGCACTGTTTAGCAAAATGGCCCAGGTGACCACATCTAAAACAGGTGGATATGTTTGCCCCACCACTAGTAGCTGTAGTGGCAGCTCCCACAGCCAGATTGATGGCTTGTGAGACCTTCTGGGCAAGGGATCTACATCCTTGCAGATATGAATCATCTCATTCAAATCTTTATTTTTATATTTCCCTCGAAGGGCACCCTAAAGGCAGAGTTAGCATTTTCATAAGCAAGCTGCTGAAGAAATTTATTGTCTCCCTGGCCAGGTCCCAAGGATCTCTCAGCTGCCTCTAGGAGGTGGGCAACAAATTCTCAAAATTCTTCTTGATTGCCCTGAATGATCTTGATCAAGGGGGAAAGGACAGAGCCATTCATGGGAATGGCTCTTTAGGCACTCATAGATGCTGAGGAAGAATGAGCCAAGAGACCCCAAGAAATTTTTTGCCGTATTTGGTTAGAGGCATATTTCCCTCAACCTAGGAGTTTATCAATGTCCATTTATTGGAGGGTGAGCATGAGCTTGAGAGATTGACTTGTGCCTGAGACCTGCAACGATCTGCCCAATCAGAAATTGTCCCCGAGTTAATATGGCCTGGGCAACTGTCAACCACTCATTGGGTGTTAAATATCCACCTGCCCCAAGGCTTTCAAGAAGGGAAAGAGTGAAGGGACCATTGGGCCCATAATTCCTAACAGCCTAATTTAATTTTTCTAACTGTTTAAAGCGGAGATTTTAAAAGATTGTAGGATTCTCCATAGGGCACACGTTTTCATTTTCTGTCATGGCTCTGCCCTCATTCCTGCTTCCACCTTCTGGCTCTGTCTCATCCTCATCTCCAGAAGACGGCCTCTCTCCCCAATTGGGGGCAAGAAGGCTGGGAAGGTTTATGAGAGGACCATGAAGAGGAAGGGGGCATGGGGCATGAGGAGGAAGAAGGAGTGGCAGGCATGTGGCTGTATGAATGCTGAGAACTACACCAGGAAGGGGGAGGGAGTGGTGGGGTCTGTGAGGAGCTAAAATCAGGAGCTGCAGGTGTCTGAGGAGGGATACCCTGAGAGCGAGTGACAGGGAAAACCAAACATTAAGAGTCCTGCACAGGGGAGGAGGAACAAAGGGCTGAGAGCCGTGAAATTTGCTCCTGAAGGTGGAGGATGTCTGCCAATTCATGGACCTGAGAAGAAAGGCAGGTCTTCATGTCAGAGAGAGAAACAAACAGGGTAGCAGGGAAAGTCAAAACTGCAGACGTAGGAAGTGATGTGGAGACTGAGGAACTGGCGTTAGCGTGGGAACGGCTGTAGTGCCAGAATCCAAAGGCTCTGATTCAGAAGTGGTGGCTGTGTCGGGAAAGGTGGGGGCAGGGCGCACTGAGGCTGACGCTGGAGGGGTGAAGGCAGAGAAAAAGCAAGTCGGGCGGGAAGGGGGAAAGTGCTGTGTATCAGCTGCGGCAGCTGCGGGAGATAGAGGTAGGGGTGGCAGGAACTCCAAGAGGCTGGGGAAGGCGAGCATAGAGGCGGGGGCTTCTGAAGAACAGGATTACAGCAGGAAGTTTGAGAATGAGAGATATAAGGGTTGCCAGTGGCTAAAGGCACTTACTGTGTGGGCAAAGGAGCAGTGGAAACAGATCTATGACAAGGGCACACAGGCGAGGCCAGGGTTGAGGAATCCAAAGCTGACAAATCAGGATAAATATGAGGAGAATCAGACGAGGAGGGAAGCTGAGATTCATGAGGCATATCAATAAATGTAAAAGGAACAGAACCTGAGATGTCGGGCATGAGAAACAGGCAGAGACAGGACACGATTGTGATAAGCAGTATTCTGCAACCGACAAGAGCTGGCGTTTACCTGGGTTTCTGTCAGCATCCTCAATAATGTCCCTAATAATACCCCAAAATGAGAAAATTGTTGGATTAACTGCACCATCACCTTCACATTTAATTTTTATTTAGTTCATGACCCAACATTTGCCACTTCTTAGGGTGTATGATAGGACCATCAATCGTGAACCAAGGACACTGTTCATCAATAAACACAAAGATACTTATAAGATCTTTTTTCTTAACCCTAATTCCTCTCTCTCTGAGACTTTGTTTGAGGTCCTTTATGAAGGTCGCCTCCTTCGACAGTGAATGGCCCATTCTTATGGGACGGAATGAAAATGAAGCTTACCCCGAGGAAAGCAGGTCACAGGCTATGATTCTGTCTCATTCAATCATGCTTTAAGTCTATAAGTCTATCTGTAACTGTCAAGCAGAACCTTGTGGTTGCTAGGGAGATGAAGCTGCAGGGGTCATAACTACCAAGCAGGACCTTGTGGTTGCCAGGGAGATGAAGCTGAAGGGGACATTGTGCAGGTTGGTAGAGGTAAGGATAAGGGTAAGAGGCGAGGTTCCTGGCTTCTGAAAGTACACAACATAAATGTCCTTCCCGCTGTCCACCACAGACACCTCCTTCCCACTGTCCAGCACAGGGAGGTCCTCTCTACTGTCCATCAAAGTGATGTCCTTTCCACTGTCCACCACAGGGACATCCTCCCCACTTTCCACAACAGGGATGTTCTTTCCACTGTCCACAACAGGGACGTCCTACCCATGTCTACCACAAGGAGGTACTCTCAAATCTCCACCACAGGTAGGTCATCTCCACTGTCCACCAGAGGGACATAAAATCAACTGTCCATCACAGAAATATACTCCCCACTGTCCACAACAGTGATGTCCTTCCCACTGTACACCAAAGAGACGTTCTACCCACTGCCCTCCACAGGGACATCCTACCCACTGTCTACAACAGAAATTTCCTTCCCACTGTCCACCAAAGTGAAGTTCTTCCTACTATCTACCAAAGGTACATCTTTCAACTGTCCACCACAGAGACATCCTCCCCACTGTCCATCACAGGGACATCCTCCCCACTGACCACAACAAGGGCATCCTTCATACAGTCCACCATAGAGAATTCCTCATTGTTGTCCACCAAAGGGACGTCCTTTCCACTGTCCACCAGAGAGACATCCTCCAAATTGTCCACCACAGTGACATCCTTTTCACAGTTCACCACTGAGACATCTTACCCACTTTGCACAACAGGGACATTTTCCTGTGCACAACAGGGATATCCTCACCACTGTGCACCACAGGGATATCCTCCTTTGCACACCAGGGATGTCAGCAACACCCTCCACCCAGAGTTATCCTCTGCACACCCTAGGACAGGGATATCCTCCCCACTATCCACCAAAGAAACGTCTTTCCCACTATTCTCCACAGGGATGTCATCCCAAATGTCCAACACAGGAAAGTCCTCTTCACTGTGCACCACAGGGATGTCCTTCCCCCTGTCCACCACAGGGATGTCCTTCCCACTGTCCACAACAGGGATGTTCTTTCCACTGTTCACCACAAGGAGGTCCTTCCCAATATCGACAACAGGGATGTCCTTCTAAGTGTCCAGCACAGGACAATACTACATACTGTCTACCACAGGGACGTACTACCCACTGTCTACAACAAAGAGGTCCTCTCCACGGTCCACCACAGAGACGTCATTTCAATGGTCCACCAGAGAAATATTCTTTCCACTGTCCACAACAGGGACCTCCTTACCAATGTCCACCAAAGGGAGGTCCTCTCTACTGTCCATAAAAGAGATGTCCTTTCCACAATCCACCACAGGGACATCCTTCCCACTGTCCACAAAAGATGTGTCCTCCCCACTGTCCACCACAGTTAGGTCCTCCCAACTGTCAACCATAGGGACGGTTTTCTCCATGGTCCACAAAACAGATTCCCTTCCCACTGTACACCACAGGGATATCCTCCTGTGTCCTACAAGGACATCCTTACCACTGTCCACAACATGGTTGTCCTCAACAATATGCACTACAGGAAAGTCCCCACCGCCGGCCACCACACGAATATCCTCTGCACTGTAAACCACAGGGACATCCTACTCACTGTCCACCACAGGCAGGTCCTCACCTCCGTCCACCACAGGGACATCCTTCTGTCTGTCCACCACAATGATGTCCTCTCCACTGTCCTCCAAACGGACGTCCTTCCCACTGTCGACCACAAGGACGTCATTTCAACCTTCCACCGAAGGGAAGACCTCTTCACTGTCCACCACAGGAATGTCCTTCCCACTGGACACAACAGGGACATCCTCCTGTGCACAACAGGGATGTTCTTACCACTGTCCAACCCAGAGATGTCTTCTGCACTCCCCACTACAAGGACATCCTTTTCACTGTCCACCAAAGAGACATTCTCTTGTGCACCACAGGAGCATTGTCCTTACTGTCCACAAGGCTGTCATCCACACTGTCCACCACAGTGACATCCTCTCAACTCTCCAACACAGGGACATCCTCTCAACTGTCCACAACATGGATATCCTTTCAACTATCAAACACAGCAAAGTCCTTCACACTGTAAACAACAGGGACATCCTCCCCACTGTCCACCACAGGGATGTCCTTCCCACTTTCCACCTAAGTGACTTCCTCCCCTCTGTCCACAAGAGGACATTCTTCCCACAGTTCACCACAAGGAGGTCTTTCCAAATGTCCACAACAGAGATGTTTTTCCCACAGTCAACAACATAAATGTCCTTTCCACTGTCCACCACACAGACCTCCTTCCCACTGTTCACCACAGGGAGGTGCTTTCTACTGTCCATCAAAGTGATGTAGTTTCCACTGTCAACCACAGGGACGCCCTCCCTACTGTCCACAACAGGGATGTTCTTTCTACTGTCCAACACAGGGACATCCTGCCCATTGTCCACCACAGGACCATACTACACACTGTCTACCACAGTGACGTACTACCCACTGTCTACCACAAAGAGGTCCTCTCCACTCTCCACCACAGAGACGTTATTTCAATGGTCCACAACAGAAACATTCTCCCCACTGTCCACAACACAGACCTCCATCCCAATGTCCACCAAAGGGAGGTCCTCTCTACTGTCCATCAAAGTGATGTCCTTTCCACAATCCACCACAGGGACGTCCTACCCAATGTCCACAAAAGATGTGTCCTCCCCACTCTCCACCACAGTTAGGTCCTCCCAACTGTCAACCACAGGGATGTTTTTTCACACGGTCCACAAAACAGATGCCCTTCCCACTGTACACCACAGGGATATCCTCCTGTGTCCTACAAGGACATCCTTACCACTGTCCACAACATGGTTGTCCTCAACAATATGCATTACAGGGAAGTCCTCACCGCCGGCCACCACACAAACATCCTTTGCGCTGTAAACCACAGGGACATCCTATCCACTGTCCACCACAGGCAGGTCCTCCCCTCAGTCCACCACAGGGACATTCTTCTGTCTGTCCACCACAATGATGTCCTGTCCACTGTCCTCCAAACGGACGTCCTTCCCACTGTCGACCACAAGGACGTCATTTCAATTTTCCACCGAAGAGACCTCTTCACTGTCCACCACAGGGATGTTCTTCCCACTGTACACAACAGGGACATCCTCCTGTGCACAACAGGGATGTTCTTACCACTGTCCAACCCAGAGATGTCTTCTGCACTGCCCACTACAAGGACATCCTTTTCACTGTCCACCAAAGAGACATTCTCTTGTGCACTATAAGAGCATTGTCCTTACTGTCCACAAGGCCATCATCCACACTGTCCACCACAGGGAAATCCTCTCAACTCTCCAACACAGGGACACCCTCCCAACTGTCCACAACATGGATGTCCTCTCAACTATCAAACACAGCGAAGTACTTCCCACTGTAAACAACAGGGACATCCTCCCCACT
Organism: Arvicanthis niloticus; assembly: GCF_011762505.2. Taxonomy (NCBI): domain Eukaryota; kingdom Metazoa; phylum Chordata; class Mammalia; order Rodentia; family Muridae; genus Arvicanthis; species Arvicanthis niloticus. The sequence goes on along the minus strand of NW_023046421.1, from coordinate 92,389 downwards.
GTGCACCACAGGGACATCCACCTGTGCACAACACGGATATCCTAACCACTGTCTACCACAGGGATGTCCTCCCCACTGTCTACAACAGGGATGTCCTTCCCATTGTACACCACATGGACATCCTCTAGTTGTCCAAAAAAAGAACTTTCTTCCCACTGTTTACCACAGGGACCTCTGCCTAACTGTCCACCACATAAATATGCTCCCAACTGTCCACTACAGAAACATCCATCCCACTGTACACAACAGGGATATACTCCCCACCTTCCTCCAAAAGGATGTTCATCCCAATGTTCACAACAGAAATGTCCTACACATGGTCCACTACAGGGATATCCTCCCAACTCTCCACCACAAGGAGTTCCTCCCAACCGTCCACCACAGGGACCTTCTTCCCACTGTCCACTAAAGGGACATCCTTCCTACTATCCACAACACAGACATCTTCCCCACTGTCCACCACATGGACATTCTTCCCATGGTCCACCACAGGGTTGTCCTACCCCACAGTCCACCAGAGTGTGGTCCTCCCCACTGTCCACCACAAGGACATCCTCCTGTGCAAAAGAGGGCTGTCCTCACTATTGTACACCACAGGGACATATTTTGCATTGTCCACCACAGGGATGTCATTCCTACTGTCCAAAAAAGTGAGGTTCTCCCTGCTGTCCACCACAGGAGCATCCTGACCACTTTCCATGACAGGGTCGTCCTCACAACTGTCCACCATGTTTATGTCCTTCCCATTGTTCACTAGAGGGACATCTTCCCCAATGTGCACAAAAGAAACATCCTTTTACTGTCCACCACAGGGATGTCCTTCCCACTGTCCACCACAGAGCGCACCTCCCTGCTCTCCACCAAAGGGACAGTCTTCCCACTGTCCACCATAGAACGTCCTTTCCACTGTCCACCACATGTATATCCTCTCCACTGTCCACCAGAAGGGAAAATCCTTCCCACTGTACACCACATGGAGTTCCTCCCTAATGACCACCAGAGGGACATCATTCCTACTGTTCACCACAAGGAGGTCTTCCCCAATGTCCACAAGAGGGGCATCCTTCTCACAGTCCACAATATATATTTCCTTCCAATATCAACCACAGAGACCTCCTTCTCACTGTCCACCACAGGGAAGTGCTCTATACTGTCCACCACAGGTATGTCCCTTACACTGTCCACAACAGTGATGTCCTCTGCCCTGTCCACAACAGGCATATCATTTCCATGGTCCACCACAGGGATTTCCTTTCCACTGTTCACCAAAGCAACGTCCTCCACACTGTCCACAACAGGCATGTCCTTCCCACTGTCCAGCAAAGAAAGGTACGCCCTGCTGTTCACAACAGGAACGTACTTCCCAATGTTCACTAAATGATATCCTCCCCTATGTCCACCAGAGAGACGTCCTTCCCACTGTTCACCACATGGTTTTCTCCCCACTGTCCACACGAGGGACATGCTTCCCATGGTCCACCACACAAAAGTCCTTCCAAATGTCCACAACATAGATGTCCTTCCCACAATCCAAAACAAATATGTCCTTCCCCACTGTCCAATACATAGACCTACTTCCCACTGTGCACAACAGAAAGATCCTTTCTACCCTTCATAAGAGGAATGTCCTTACCACTATTTACCTAAGTGACGTCCTCCCCTCTGTCCACAAGAGGGACATTCTTCTCACAGTTCACTAGAAGAGGTCTTTCCCAATGTCCACAACAGAGATATTCTTCCCACAGTTTACAACATAAATGTCCTTCCCACTCTCCACCACAGGGAGGTCTTCTCTACTGTCCATCTAAGTGATGTCCTTTCCACTGTCCACCACAGGGATTTCCTCTCAATTGTCCACAACAGGCATGTCCTTCCCCCTGTCCTCCACAGAAAGGTACACCCTGATGTCCACAACAGGAACGTACTTCCCAATGTCCACTAAATGATGTCCTTTCCTATGTCCACCACAGAGACATTCTTAAACTGTCCACCACATGGTGTTTCTCCCTACTGTCCATGAGAAGGACATGATTTCCACTGTTCAGCACTCGGAGGTCATTCCCAATGTCCACAACATTGACCTCCTTGCCACAATCCACAACATAAATATCCTCCCCACTGTCCAACACATGGACCTTCTTCCCACTGTTCACCACAGAAAGGTCCTCTCTACTGTCCACCACATGGATGTTCTTACCACTGTCCAAAACAGTGACATCCTCCCCACTGTCCACAACAGTGATGTCCTTCCCACTGTCCACAAAAGAAAGGTCTTCCCCACTGACCACCACAGGGATGTCCTTCTTACTGTCCACCTAAATGATGTCCTCACCTCTGTCCACAAGAGGGACATTCTTCCCAAAGTTCACCACAAGGAGGTCTTTCCTAATGTCCACAACAGAGGCATTCTTCCCACAGTCCACAACATAAAAGTCCTTCCCACTGTCCACCACAGGGACCTCCTTTGCACTGTCCGCCACAGTGACGTCCTCCCCAGTATCCACCACAGGAACATGCTACCCACTGTCCATCAGAGATATGTCCTACCTGCTGTCTACCACTGTTACATCCTTTCCACTTTCCACCATTAGGAGGTCCTCTCCACTGTCCACCACAGAAAAATCCTTTCCACTGTTCACCACAGGGGCGTCCTTCCCAAGATCCATGACTGGGAACTCCTCACCACTGTCCACAACAGGGACATCCTTTCCACTGTCCACCACAGAAACATACTAATCACTGTCTATCACAGGGACATCTTTACCACTGTCCAACACAGAGAAGTCCTCCCTGCTGTCCACCACAAGGACGTCCTTCACACTGTCCACCACAGGGAGAACCTCACCACTGTCTACAACAGGGACCTCCTACCCATTGTACACCACATGGACATCCTTTCACTGTCCACAAAAAGGACTTCCTTCCCACTGTTTACCACAGGGACCTCTGCCTAACTGTCCACCACACAAATATGCTCCCAACTGTCCACTACAGAAACATCAATCCCACTGTACACAACAGGGAATTGCTCCCCACTGTCTTTCACAAGGACGTCCATCACAGTGTCCACAACAGAATGGTCCTACCCACTGTCCACCACAGGGACATCTTCCCAACTGTCCACCCCAAGGAGTTGTTCCCCAACAGTCCACCACAGGATCATCTTTCCCACTGTCCACCACAGGGACATCCTCCTGTGTACTACAAGGACATCCTTACCACTCTGTCCACAGCATGGTTGTCCTCAACAATATGCACTACATGGAAGTTATCACCACAGTCCACCACAAGAATATCCTCTGCATTGTAAACCACAGGGACATCCTACCCACTGTCCACCACAGAGAGGTCCTCCCCTCTGTCTACCACAGGGACAAAATTCTGCCTGTCCACCACATTGTTGTCCTCAACACTGTCCTCCAAAGGGACGTTCTTCCCACAGTCGACCACAAGGATGACATTTCAATGGTCCATCACAGGGAAGTCCTCTTCACTGTCCACTACAGGGATGTCCTTTCCACTGTACACCACAGGGACATCCTCCTGTGCACAACAGGGATGTTTTTACCATTGTCTACCCCAGAGATGTCTTCTGCACTCCCCACTACAAGGACATAATTCTCACTGTCCACCAAAGATACATTCTCTTGTGCACCACCAGAGCGTTGTTCTTATTGTCCACAAGGCCATCATCCACACTGTCTACTACAGTGAAATTCTCTCAACTCTCCAACACAGGGACATCCTCCTAACTGTCCACAACACGGATGTCCTCCCAACTATCAAACACAGTGAATCTTTCCCACTGAAAACAACAGGGACATCCTCCCCACTGTGCAACCCAGGGACATCTACCTGTGCAGAACAGGGATGTCCTAACCACTGTCCACAACAGATATTTCCTCCGCACTCTTCACCATATGGACATCCTTCCAACTATGCAACACAGAGATATTCTCCAGTGCACCACAGTAATATCCTCCCCACTGTCCATCACAGGGAAATACTCCCCACCGTCCACCACTTGGATTTGCTCCCCACTGTCTACAACAGTGATATCCTTCCCACTATTCAAACTAGAAAAGTCCTCCCCGCTGTCCACCAAGACAACATCCTTAAGACTGTCCACTTCAGTGATATCCTCTCCTCAGATCATAACAGGGATCTCCTTCCCACTGTCCATCACAAGTAGGTCCTCCCCACTGTCCACCAGAGGCACCCTTCCCACTGTCCACCACAAAGAGGTCTCTCCCAATGTCCACAACAGGGATGTGCTCCCCACTGTCCACAACTTATATGTCCTTTGCACTGTCCACCACAGGGACCTCCTTTCCTCTGTGCACCATAGGGTAGTCCTCTCTACTGTCCACCACAAGGATGTCTTTTCCACTGTCTACCAGATTGACGTCCTCACCACTGTTTACAAAAAAATGTATATACCACTGTCCATCACAGAAACATTCTCTCCACTGTCCACCAGAGGGAGGTCCTCCCAACTGTAAATCACAGGGATGTCCTTTCAACTGTTCACCATAGAGATGTCCTTCCCAATATCCACCACAGGGACATCCTCCTGTGTACAACAAGGACATACTTACCACTGTACACAACATGGTTGTCCTCTCCAATGTCTACTACAGGGACGTCCTCACCACTGTCCACAAAATGAATATCCTCCACACTGTAAACCACAGGGACATCCTACACATTGTCCACTACAGGGAGGTCCTCCCCACTGTCCACAACAGGAACATTCTTCTGCCTGTCCACCACAGTGATGTCCTCCCCACTGTACATCTCAGGGACATCCTCCTGTGCACAACAGGGATGTTCTTACCACTGTACTCCCCAGAGATGTCCTCTGAACTCCCCACTACAAGGACACCCTTCTCACTGTCCACCAAAGAGACATTCTCTTGTGCACCACAGGAACTTTGTTCTTACTACAATCTACAAGGCTGTCTTCTGTGCTATCCAACACACTCCTCATCATTGTCCATCACTGGATATACTTTTCACTGTCAACCTAAGAGAGGTCCTCCCAGCTGTCCACCACAGTGATGTCCTTCCAACTGTCCACAACAATAAATTCCTCCCCACTGTCCAAAACAGGGATGTCCTCCCCACTGTCCACCATATGGAGATACTACCCACTAGCCATCACAGGGAGGTCCTTCCTACTGTCAACCATAGAGAGGTCCTCCCAGCTGTCCAAAACAGGAACAACCTTCTCACTGTTCACCACAAGGACATCCTCCCCACTGTGCACCACAGGGACATCCTCCTGTGCACAACAGTGATGTCCTCACCCTTGTGCACCACAGGAACATCTGCCTTTGCACACCAGGAATGTACTCACTACAGTTTACCCCAGAGACGTCCTCTGCACACTCCAAGGCAGGGACATCATATCCAATGTCCACCAAAGGACGTTCTCCTTTGCACCAGAGAAACTTCCTCAACACTCTCCACCAAAGGATGTCCTCCCCATTGTCCACCAAAAAACGTATTCCCCAAAGTCCACTAAAGAGAAGTCCTTTCCACTGTCCACAACAGGGACGTCCTTCCCACTGTCCACAACAGGGACGTCCTTCCCACTGTCCACAACAGAGAGTTCCTCCCAGCTCTCCACCACAGGGATGTCCTTCTCACTGTTCATCACAAGGACATCCTCCCCACTGTGCACAACAAGGAGATCCTCCCGTGCACAACAGGGATGTCCTCACCCTTGTGCACCACAGGAACATCTTCCTGTGCACACCATGGATGTCCTCACCACTGTCTACCCCAGAGATGTTCTCCGCACAATCATTGACAGGGACATCATTCCCAATGTCTACCAAAGGGACAATCTCCTTTGCCCCAGAGAAACATCATCACCACTGTCCACCACAAGACATCCTGACCACTGTCCACCACAGGGACATACTCACCACTGTCCACCTAAGGGAAGTCCTCTCCACTGTTTACAGAAGGGACGTCCTTCCAACTATCCACCACAGGGGGTCCTTCCCACTGTCCACCAGAAAGACATCCTTCCAACTGTTTACCACAGGGAATTATTCCCCAGTGTCAACCAAAGGCACGTCCTCCCCACTTTTCACCACAGGGATGTTTTCCACATGGTCCAACACAGGGGTGTCCTCACCAAGGTCCACTACAGAGACATTCTTCCTAATGTACACCACAGGGAGGTCCTCCTCACTGTCCACAACATGGATGTCCTTCCCACTGTAAAACAAAAAATGTCCTTCCCACTGTCCACCACAGGGACGTCTTTCCATCTGTCGACTACATTGACATCCACCCCATTGCCCACCACAGGGAAGTCCTCGCAACCATCCTCCACAGGGAGGTCCTACTCATAGTCTACCACACAGATGTCCTCCATAGTGTAATCCACAGGCATGTCTTCCTCAGTGTGCACTACAGTGAAGTTCTCACCACTCTATACCACAGGGATGTCCTTCCCATTGACCACCTCAGTGACTACCTCCCCACTTTCCATCACAGGGATATCCTACCCACTGTCCACCACAGAAAGGTTCTCCCTGCTGTCCACTACAGAAACATCCTTACCACTATTTACCACAGGGTCATCGTGACCAATGTCCACCAGTGGGAAATCCATCCCACTGTTCACCACAGGAACATCCTTTCCACTATGCACAACAGGGACATTCTTCTGTGCATAACAGAAATGTTCTTACCACTGTCCATTGCAGAGATGTGCACTACACTCTCCAATCCAGGCAAATACTCCCCACTGTCCACCAAAAAGACGTTTTCTTGTGCACCACAGGAACATCCTCCCCACTGACTACAATGTCATCATCACCAGTGTCCACCACAGTGATGTGCTCTGCACTCTCCGAAACAGGGACATCATTCCCAAGGTCCACCAAAATAGTGTTTTCCTGTGCACCACAGAAACGTCCTTCCCACTGTCCACCACAGGGATGTCCTCATCACTGTCCAGCACAGGGATCCCAACTATCCAACACAGAGTGATCCTCTTCACTGTCCACCACAGAGATGTCCTTCCACTGTCCACCACAGAGAGTTCCTCCCAGCTGTCCACCACAGGGATGTCCTCCCAACTGTCCACCAGAGGGATATCCTTCCCACTGTGCACCACAAGGACGTCCTTCCCAACGTCCACAAAAGTGACATCCTTTTTAAAATACACAACATAAACATCTTTCTCACTTTCCAGAACAGGGATATCCTTCTTACTGTCTACCACAGGGAGGTCCTCTCTACTGTCCACCACAGTGATGTCCTTTCCACTGTCCACCACAGGGACGTCCTCCTCACTGACCAGCACAAGGACATCCTTCCAACTGTCCAGCACAGAAACAACGACCCCATTGTCCACCACGGGAATGTCCTACACTAGGTCAGCCACAGGGACATCCTGCCCAATGTTCAACAGAGGGATGAATGTCCAACATAGAGTTGTGCTCAGCACTCTTCACCACAGGGACATCTTTTTCCTGTCAAACACAAGACGTCCTCTGGACTGTCCACCACAGAGATGTTTTCCCACTGTCCACAACAGGGTTGTCCTCACCAATGTCTACCACAGGGGTGTGCTTTTCCATAGTTCAAAACAGAAAAATCCTTCTGTCTTCTCCTCTCTCTGATGCCCTTCTGTCCTCTCCTCTCTCTTGATGCGCTTCTGTTCTTTCCTCTCTCTGGATATCCTTCTGTCTTCTTCTCTCTCTTGATGCCCTTCTGTTCTCTCCTCTTTCTGGATGCCTTTTTGTTCTCTCCTCTCTCCGGATGCCCTTCTGTCTCTTCCTCTCTCTAGATGCCCTTCTGTTCTATCCTCTGTCTGGATGCCCTAGTGTTCTCTCCTCTCTCTGGATTCCCTTCTGTCTTCTCCTCTCTCTGGATGCACTTCTGTTCTCTCCTCTCTCTGGATTCCCTATTATTCTTCTCCTCTCTCTGGATGCCCTTCTGTCATCTCCTCTCTCTGGATGACCTTCTGTCTTCTCCTCCCTCCAGATGCCCTTCTGTTCTCTCCTCTCACCGAATGCCCTTCTGTTCTCTCCTCTCTCTGGATTTGCTTCTGTCTTCTCCTCTTTCCCGATGCCCTTCTCTTCTCTTCTCTCCTCTCTTCCAATCCTCTTCTGTCTTCTCCTCTTTCTTGATGCCCTACAATTCTCTCCTCACTGTAGATTCCCTTCTGTCTTCTTTTCTCTCTGGATGCCCTTCTTTTCTCTCCTCTTTCTGGATGACCTTCTGTTCTCTCCTCTATCTAGATGCCCTTCTGTCTTCTCCTCTCTCTGTATGGCCTTCTGTACTATTTTATGTGGATGCCCTTTTTTCCTCTCCTCTCTCTGGATGCCCTTCTGCTCTCTCTTCTCTGTGGAGGAGATTCTGTCCTCTGTCTGTCTGGATGCCCTTCTGTCTACTCCTATCTCACAATGCCCTTCTGTCTTCTCCTATTTCTAGATGCCCTTCTGTTCTCTGCTCTCCCTAAATGCCCTTCTGTCTTCCGCTCTCTCCCTATTCCCTTCTGTTCTCTCATCTCTCCTGATGCCCTTCAATCCTCTTCTCTCTCTGGATGTCCTTCACTCTTCTGCTTTCTATGGATGGGCTTCTGTTCTCTCCTCTCTCTGGACTCTCTCCTATACTCTCATCTCTGCAGATGTGCTTCTGTTCTCTCTTCTCTGGGGATGTCCTTCTGTCTTCTCCTCTCTCTGGATGCCCTTCTGTCTTTTCGTTTCTCTGGTTGCCCTTCTGTTCTCTCCTCTCTCTGGATGCCCTTTTGTCCTCTCGTCTCTCTGAATACCCTTCTATTCTATCCTTTCTCTGGAGGTCGTTCTGTTCTCTCCTCTCTCTGGATGCCCTTGTGTCATTTCTCTCTCTGGATGCCATACTGTTCTCTCCTCTCTCTGATCCCTTCTGTCTTCTCCTCTCTCTGGATGACCTTCTGTTCTCTTCTCTCCCTGGATGCCCTTCTGTTCTCTCCTCTTTCAGGATGCCTATCTGTCCCCTTCTTTATCTAGATTCCTTCTCTCTTCTCCTCTTTCCCGATGCCCTTCTCCTCTCTCTGGAAGCCCTTCTGTATTCTCTGCTCTATGGATGCCCTTCTGTTCTCTCCTCTCTCTAGATACCCTTTTGTTCTCTCCTCTATCTAGATGCCCTTCTGTTCTCTCCTCTATGTAGACGTCCTTCTGTCCTCTCCTCTCTGTGTATGGCCTTCTTTACTTTTTTCTGTGGATGCCTTTCTGCCCTCTCCTCTCTCTGGATGCCCTTCTTTTCTCTCTTCTCTCTGGAGGCCATACTGTCCTCTCCTCTATCTGGATGCCCTTCTGTCTTCTCCTACCTCCCTATGCCCTTCTGTCTTCTCCTCTTTCTGGATACCCTTCTGTTCTCTGCTCTCTCTACATGCCCTTCTGTCCTCTGTTGCCTCTGGATGCACTTATATTCTCTCCTCTTTCTGGATTCTCTAATGTTCTATCATCTCTCTGAATGTGCTTCTGTTCTCTTTTCTCACGGAATGTCCTTATGTCCTCTCCTCTCTCTGAATGCCCTCTTGTCTTCTCCTTTCTCTGGATGTCCTTCTGTTCTATCTCCCTACTGGATTCCCTTTTGTCCTCTCCTCTCTATGGGATACCCTTCTGTTCTCTCTCCTCTCTCTGGATGCCCTTCTGTTCTCTCCTATCTCTGAATGTCCTTGTATCCTCTTCTCTCTCTGGATGCCCCAAAATTTTCACCTCACTCTGGATATCCTTCTGTCTTCTCTTCTGTCTAGATGCCCTTCTGTTCTCTCCTCTCACTGGATGCCACTCTGTACTCTCCTCTCTCTGGATGCCGTTCTGTCCTCTCCCTCCAGATGCCCTTTAGTCCTCTTCTTTCTCTGGATGTCCCTCAGTCATCTGCTATCTCTGGATGAGCTTCTGTTCTATCATTTCTGGATTCTCTAATGTTCTATCATGTCTCTGAATTTGCTTCTCTTCTCTCTTCTTTTGGGATGTCCTTATGTCCTCTCCTCTCTCTGAAAGCCCTTTTGTTTCTCCTATCTCTGGATGCCATTCTGTTCTATTCTCTCACTGGATGCCCTTTTGTCCTCTCCTCTCTATGGATAGCCTTCTATTCTCTCATCTTTCTGTTCTCTCCTCTCTCTGGATGCCCTTCTGTATTCTCCTCTCTCCGGATGCCCTTCTGTTCTCTCCTCTCTCCGGATGCCCTTCTGACTTCTCCTCTCTATGGATGCCCTTCTGTCCTCTCCTCTCTCTGGATGCCCTTATGTCTTCTCCTCTCTCTGGATGCCCTATGTTCTCTCCTCTCTCGGGATTCCCTTTTCCCTCTCCTCTCTCTGGATGCCCTTCTGTCTTCTCCTCTCTCTGGATGCCCTATGTTCTTTCTCTCTCGGAATTCCCTTTCCCTCTCCCTCTCTGTGGATGCCCTTCTTTCTTCTCTCTCTCTGGATCCCCTTCTGTCCTCTCCTCTCTCTGGATGCCCTTCTGTCTTCTCATCTCTCCCTATGCCCTTCTGTTCCTCGCTTTCTGGGTTCCCTTCTGGCTTCTCCTCTTTCTTGATGCTGTTCTGTTCTC